>NW_019244532.1:351832-480300 GCF_002742605.1 Olea europaea var. sylvestris | reverse complement strand
GAAAATTGTCTATTTAGATATTGACTTTAATTGAGTAATATCTAATATAAATTTATGTTTATTTTAATTTTTGGTTGGACAAAATTTAAATTAATTTATTTTAGATATTTTTAAAATAGTTCGATAGTTTGAAATAGCTTACAAAATTGAAACCTATCAAACCACTTTGAAAAGGTTAGATTCGGTTCAAAATCAAAACTTTGATGAATCCACGTGGACCCAAACCAACTATTTCAAAAAAGTGATTTTGATTCGATTTTTCGGTTTGATGATTTTATTGTTTAGCCCTGCTAGAAAATTGTATTTTACACTAAATAAATATGGTATCGATGTTATATAAAAATACAACCTACTTTATATAAATGTCCTAGAAGGAATATAATCTGCTCTAGAAGAGCATATTTTTACATTTTCAATATTTAAAAAAAATATTGATATATTACTCAAGAAAATGCAAAAATAATACATATTAGTGTTTGAAAAATACCATATTGTGTTACTAAAAAGTACAAATTTAGACATATTAATATTTTAGAAGAATACTATGATTAATTTATACATGTTAATATTCCTAAAAGATATTAGTGATCATAACCAAGATATATCAATATTCCAGAAGAATATGATTTTGATACTGTAGAAGAGCCAATAATGCGTTATGTGAGATAATGAAATTTTACTATTTATAGTAATTATTCTCTACTAAATTAAAGAGAAACATACTAAGTTTCTAAACTATGTAGTACATTTGAAACAATCACTAAAATAAGAGTTCAATTATTGAATTTATTATTGTTTGGCATAATGAATAGATCATTACTGAATCAATAATTATATGAATGGACAACTCAATGGACATCAAATGAAGAACCATATGATTTTTCTATCCAATGAATTTGTATATGATGTTTGTTATATTTACTGAAAATTGCTTATTAATCATTACTATCTAAGATAGGGATTGAATTTTCTATATTTTTTGAAAATTAATTAAAGTGAGACACGAGGCATTATCACGCTCCATATTAACCATCTAGATATTATACATCTACTAAATGATTGCATGATGCGTTGCAACTTGAAGTTTGCTTATGAGCATAATTTTTAGGGAAAATTGCAGCAGCGGTCTCTAACATTTTCGTTTTTTGCAAATTTTACCTTGACCTTCATTTTGTGCCTGGAAAGATCCCTAATCTTTCACAACTATGCACATAAAGTCCATCTGGACGAAAACAGTCTAAAACACCATCAGTTGATCGAAAAAATTAAGGAATCAACATCCGATAAAATCATCCAAAACACCGTCCAAAAGGTATCAACATCCAATAAAATTGTCGCGGTTGGAAATAGTTCAAGAAATTTTTTAGATCAACTAATGGTGTTTTTGACGGTTTCCATCCAAATGGACCTCAGATGCATATTTATGAAAGGTTAGGAATCTTTACTAGCACAAAGTGAAAGTTAGGGTAAAGTCTGCAAGAAACAAAAAGATTAGGAACCGATACTACAATTTTTCCTAATTTTTAGATCACATTATCAAGACAATGTATCTTGTTAATGTTAGTAAGACTAAATCTCAACAATTTAAATAAGTGTTAGTTGGGATATTGATAAGTGGTTTAATATTATTATTTACTAAATGCTTTCAATCAATTTCTAAATCATTAATATTGAGAATAAAATATTTCCCAAGTGCAATATACATATGCAATTGATCTACCATAATACACTGAGATGGACATTAAAGAATGTTGAGAATATATGTCTATTTTGATCCCTTATGAAATATTTTAAAATCTAATGATGATGTTTTATAATGGAGATTGCTGGTCATCAATTTAATTGGATAATTTTCTTAGCATTAGGGGAAAGAATTAAGAAGCTAAAAAATTATGTACATAATCCATCATTGTATTATCTAGATCATCGTAAAAGACAGTTCGAATCAAAAGTTCGAGTGATTATTCACTTAGATGCCTTTACTGATCAAAGATATCTTACAAACTAACTTTAAATACTTCAACTCGAATTGACGTTCTGGAAGGATAATTCATAAATATTATATTAGATAAATTTATGAATCACCTGAAACGTGATTATATTTGATTCTAAGACAAAATGTTCAAAAGAAAATGAAGCATATAAGTAAGACGGTCCTATTAAGAGGTGTATACTTTCAGAAAGTATATAGACATAACAAATGTAAAATCCCATAAGAGGCTCAAGCACTTGAAATGTTAAAAATTGGAATATCTCAAAAGTTATGTTGTTATGAGAAAGAAATATAATTGAAAAGAAACAGTTGTCGACAATCACTTTTGTACATAAGATACTAGTATATATTATAAAAGCGCGAGGATAACCAAAAAAAATTCATCTAAGCATGTCAATAGAAGAAATAATTGACATGAAATTTGAAATGCATCATAAAGAATTCATCTGTCATAACTATTAATGTTATCTTTAAAAATTTTAATATGTCTGAAGCATATAATTTAACTGATAATATCATGAGGGAAATACATACGCTTTGTATCATTTTTCCTTTTAACAAGATTTTATCCCATTTGATTTTTTGGCAATATTTTTAATGAGACAACTTTTGCGATGTGTTCAAAAGAATAATATATTCTTTTTTCTTCATTAAGACTTTTCCTAATAAGGTTTTAATAAGACATATTCTCTGTTTAATGAATGTCCATAACCTATAAAATATTTACCTTCAAAATATATATATATATATATATATATATATATATATATATAAAGAGAACAACAAGAGAATTTTTTTGAATTATTATATTACTATAGTCATCAAAGATTGATAAATATCTCGTATTAAAACAATATTATTTGAAAAATTATACAAGATAACATAAAACACACTTAACCAGGATTGCAATATTGAAGACATTGACATAGAAGACATAGATGACTTAATATAAGAATTTTCATTTATTGAAATCAAGGGAAGTGACTCTACTCGTTTATCTTAGCTCAAATTTTGTTTCATTAGGTTTTGTATTTTATAATGTGTCGTTCAATGAAAATGTTGTAAATGATATGTTTATTAGTGAATGACCTTTATATTAGTTATTATGGTTATTGTATTCCTTGTAGTCCTAATCCTTCAACATATATGCCCCTGTTTGTTTCCTATTATTTGCCTATTAAAATAAAAAATATGATCGTTATCCATCACATCAAACCATCATATTTGATTTCTATATCTTGTGTGAGGCCCGTAACAATTATATATTTCATTCTCATTCTTCCATTAATGGGGCTTTGGTTATAAAAAATCTATTGACTTCTTTTTTCTCTTTAATTTATAACATTTTTATCACTCGCACTTACATATTACTAGCAAATTGTACTGACAGCGGCAGTGTGGGGATTCGATTCCTGAGACATGGAATTGGAATTCTTGTAGGCGTAGTGTACAAACAGCTCTTGTTCTCTGGTCTACTAAGGCACATCCAGCGATTTACCTTCCTCACAAAGCTCTAGGGACGGGGCGGGGCGGGGCGGGGCGGTGGGGGCCCTCAAGGTTGGGGTTCAACTTTTTCTTTTCTTTTTTTTTTTTTAACTAGCAAATTGTAGAGAAGTACAAAAAGTGCAAATAGACAATCAACTCTATGTAGCTATACTGTAACATCTCTTTTTGGGCATAATTTGTCAATATAGATTTTAAGCCCATGCTTGGTCTTGCTAGAAATTAATTTGTTAATAAATTTTAATAAAAATTAATGAAATGTATGATTAAAATTTGATAAAAATTGTAGGTCTTATTAAATTTATTATTGAAGATGATTTTGAAACATTGTGAAGTGGTGTTTCATACCAATAAGCTTTGCGTTATCCTAAGGCAAGCTTTAGGATCTCTTCCATTTATGCATAAGTTGACCATCAACAAGAATTCAGTCGCCTAAATGTTTGATAAGAGGTTAAGGCAAAACTTTATTTTCCATATTTTTCATTTCAAATCCCTAGTCTGCTCCATTTAAAACTCTTCATGTTGGAAAATAGATAGTAAAAACTAAACACAACAATTTTTATTTTTATTTTTTATCAGAAGTGTGTAGATCCGGAATCTAATTAAATAATTTTTTGAAGAATATGTGGTTAAAATTAGGAAGAAATTTTAAGAATGCATGTAAAATATTTTATTGTGTGAACGTGTAATTGAAAATGAGTATGAAAAATAAAGAATTTTGAAATAAAGAGAGTCAAACAAGGCTTAGTTACGTTGCATTTATTCTAAGTTATTCACATATGGGCTTAACGAAATTATCCATGTAGCAAGATTAATTCTAACTTGGAATTTCCAATTGAATTGCAACTATTTCCAATCTACATTCTTAAATTTCTTGGCTTCAAACTCCAAGCCTTCTTTGATATCTTTAATGTAGTCAATGAACAAGTGAATGGGTACCAAGACTAAAAGACATAAAACTATAATCAAGAATTGAATTAAGCCCCAGTTTGATGGTCATTATTAAGAAAAAATAATGTTTTGAATAGTATTTTTTGTGGAGAATATGTGAATAAAAAGTAAGAAAAAATTTTGAGTTTACTTACAAAATATTTTATTGAAAATGAGTATGCACAAAAAAAAAAAAAAATTTTGTTTTGAAGTGAGACAAACAGAAGCTAATATTAACTTGAATTGCACGAGAGAAAGAAGAAAACAATTCTCTCTCTCTCTCCCTTTGTCAATGCCTAGGGCATCAATCGGGTCCTTATGCCATGTTTGATTCACATTATTTAGAAAAAATATATTTTTAATCAATGATTTAACATCATTTCAACCATACATATTTTAATAAAATAATATTACATGCAAATAAATTTTTTTTTATTTTTTAACCAACATTTTCCATTAATACATTATTCAAAAACGCATTTTTTTTTCAAAATAATGTGGCTCAAACAAGGGCTTAATTTGTTTCCCCTAATTATTATATAGGTGGTGTTTGAACTGCATTATTTTGGTAATAATGCATTCTTGAATAGTGTATTGATAGAAAATGTGTAGTTAAAAAATAAGAATTTTTTTTAATTTACGTGTAATATTATTTTATTCAAAAATGTGTGATTTAAATGATGTCAAATCACTATTTAAGAATGCATTTTTTAAAATAATGTGGCTCAAACAGGCTCATAGACTGAATGCTTGTTCTCTAAGTATGTTGTATCTAGAAAACTATTCTTGTCTCTTTTTCACGTGTGATCCCTTAACTTTCATCACCAATACAATTAAGCTAATTACTTTTACGACACTATCAAAGGGACTCGGTCAATCATATAGTGAAACCAATCAAAGGTTGAATTATATAATTATTAGCTTTCGCTTATTTTACTGAAGGTGCAAAACTACGATCTATATTCTATTAAAATCACACGAGCAAAATTATATCAATTCCATTTTACGATCTTTTGACTTGCCAACTTTATGTCTATCGTTTGGACATTGAATAATTAGATTGGGGCTAAGATGACAGTTTCGAATTTCTAATAGTTTTCTTGCTTAAACTCGCATTTTCTTTTTATAGTTTCTTTGTGACCAAATTACAAAAAATATTTAGCCATCAAAAAATACTTGGTTCATATTCAAAATTGCTCAAACAAAAATATTTAGGTAAACTCATTTATCCATCACATAAGGTAACGAATTTCGAACACGAATACACGCTTACTACGTTCCTTGTCATGAGTTCCCAATATATATAGGTATCTAATCAAATTTATTTCATCCATAAATCCTAGCATATGAAAGCCTTTCGAGTTTTTGATGAGGAGTCCCTGTCCTATTACCTATTTAGGTTATCCCCAAGGCGGTTTACATGTAAATTAATTCAGCTGCACAATTGTGCTATAAAAATTAAACTACACACATTGGTTATATTCAATACATTTTCAAATGAATTAGTGCTATTATTTTTATATTCATTTATCACAATTAAGACAAATCGTGTATTCCGATTGGTGGAGTAGCTGACCCAACAATTTTATTGGTCTAGCACAAATTAATTTTCGATCGAAAATACCAGACACATCTATACGTGCTTCTCTATACATGCACTAACTTATGTTATCACTAAGCAATCAAAGACACTTAATTGCACAAATAACATGGGAAGGTGGGGTTGGCCGAAAAGAAATAAATTTTCGATTTTTTTTGTTTTTTGTTTTTTGTTTTTTGTAATTGTTTTAATTGAGATGCTTTGCAATTTTGAAAAAATCAAGGACCATGGCTACAATTAATTTTTTTATTTTTTTATTATTATATAAAAATGAGGATATATTCATCATTTTACAAGATTCAGAGAAGAATATTCTATACAAAATTTACTTGATCAGATGTAGTATAGGTCAAAATGAAAGTAAGATTGTTTCATGCATGCAAATGATCTAAATCAAGCAAGCTTAATCTTTTAAATGTCAGTCACTCATTGACTTCTCTTCATTGTCATCCGAGGGTGGGGACACGATTGGACTAAAATTTTGTTAAATCGAACTAATATATATATATATATATATATATATACATAAATATCAACCTTTAAATATGTAATTAAATAGTTTAAGGTCATGCTAATATATAATTTATTGTCGCAATTACATTTTTTAAGTTGAGCTAATATATATAAAATGAGAAAAATACATAAAGCAACCTTTAATTATGTAGTTAAATAGGTTAAGGTCACTATAACATATAATATATTGTCATAATTATGTACAAGTCACATAAAATGTGTGGTCAAAAATGCAAATTTAGTTACAAATCACACAATTTTATAGACCACAACTTATTTGACGATTACAAGTTATCAAATTAATTGTTTACGATTTATTTCTTGATAATAAATTATCAAACTTATTGGTTATAATTATCCAATTAAAATGTCACAAATTAGCATTCATCTCCCCATCCTCACCTCATCCCCTTCACCACCATCAACACCACCCAAAACATCATCATCATCTCAAATTCACAACCCATCATCACCATCACAAAACCACTACCACATGCACACCATCCATCATACCAACACCACCATTTATAGGATCTTTAATCCGCACCACCACCATTGCAAATTCACACGACCAAAGACACAACATCGCCCCCCATTAACACCTCTGTATGATAACTGTCGCACCCCCACTTGCATATATGTAAATTTACCGTGCCACCATCACACAGATCTGCAACAACAATGACGAAATCGTAAGTAAAGCTAAAGACAGAATATGTACTTTAGATGAACTGGCTACATGTTGTCTCCTAAAAGCTCGATAGACTAACATCTACTCTTTAGGAGGCTCATCAATCACCTTATTTCCCTTACCCTTATCCTTAGCCCGATCAGTAGTAGGGTTCACAACAGGAGCAACAATAGGGGCGCAAAGAGCTTCCCATCCAAATAGTGTTTATCATCATGTCTTAAGTGTCTGCATTTGGAATAATATTTTGGCTTCTTGCCAATAAGATAGTTTGCTAGTAACCTATGTACTTACCCATTTCAATCCAAACACGGTCACGGAGTTCAAACTCAAGATTAACCTCAATACATATGCGAGCATTACAAGGTTGACATAAGTGTAAAGTTGCCTCAACGATATGCAATGGGGTCCCAATGGCCATAACTAATGCAAATAAAAAGCTCTTGGCACGAAAATGTATAGGCAATAAATGAAAGAAAATTTAGACATAGACTATGGGGGTCTCATGCTCTGAGCTAAAATCAGCTATCCACTTAATAACATTGATTGGACATCCATCAATGTACCCACACGGCTTAATAAATTAGCCAATGTAATAGTTCTCATGTGGTAAGTGAATAAGTATATGCTTGACATCCATAAATCCTAGCATAAAATCGTCATGAAAACCAAATTTCTGGAAACACTTACGTACCTTAATCATTGAAAGTTTACGATGAGAAAATTTACTGAGTATGTAGTTGTATGGCTCAAAAAGAAGGACCTCTTTCTTGTCAAAAATTATAATGGTCAGCTCGTCCATATGTATGAAAGGTTCCTTAGCAACGAACCTATAAACTGTTTAGTTTTGTGGAGCCTAAAGAATAGATGCAAAAGACTTTCTCTAGCTACTTTCAGCTTAACAAATTATAGGTTTACTCGATAGTGTCACGACATAAGACTTTTTACCACATAAACATGTGTAGACTGAGTAGCTGATTGCAAAATAGATTGTTAGGATGGCTCGAGGACGGGACGATAGATGAGCTACGTAGAACAGTTAAATGAAGTGCATGTGTTGCACGCGTTGGTACACCATATACCTCATGGGTTGCGCAAGCACCGTGTGCACCACGTACCAGTTGGTGAAAAACTTTCATGTTTGATGTTGGAATCACCTAGGGAGTTTCTTGGAGTTGCCTATGTAATGATTGTGAAATCACACCTCTCATGCACACATCCATTGGTGGCAGATACACAATTCCCAAGACAACTTTTTAAATCAAATTGGCAAATATCGAAACCATCATATAGGCAAATCCAATGGTTGTGATCCCAAGGGTTGGTCCCACCTAAAATCGTGATGATATTGGGATTCGTGAGGGTAGCAGATCGGGGGTTCAAAATTCGATGCAATCGATGTTTGATTACATTAAGTGGTTGCTGACTGATTTCAATTTCATTGTTCAACCTCAAATTAGATTATTGGGAATTGTAAATTCCACTAATTAAAGGCATTCTCAACTACCTTTGTATGCTTGATTGAAGGGCACAAATCCCTATGCAAATTGGGACCAATTAATTTTGAATTGACACTATTCGCTAAAACTAAAAATCACGAGTGTACGGATTGCGTTCAAATAATAAAGTGGACGATGAATTCGAGTTGATTCCTCAAATAATGTTTACTTTTAATTACATAATAGTCATCTTAATTCTAACAATGTAATAGTCAATAAGATTTTGATTTTTAAAATAATAAATATACTAAAAACTTTACAAAATAACAAATCTAAAATTAGGAGAATTTGGAAGGATAAAGTAGTTGTAATTCATGATTTCACTTAATCATCTCCTAATTAATTCTTCACATGCAAATTGACAAATTAATTATTTATTATGTTAGACTCGATTTTTCTATTTTAACAAATTACCTCTCTCTCAAGCAAAATTAGCCATAATCAATTAGTTTAACCTACTATATCTTTAAGTCAACTAAAATCCGATCAATTGCATTAACTCTTTATAAAACTATCTCAATGGGTCTTATTAGTAGTATATCACTTTCTCCTAAAAAAATCTAGAATATTAACTACTTGGTCTAACATGCACAACACTCTCAAATATTATACATATCACTAAACATAATCATTTAATGGTCAAATAAATAAAAAGCATTCAATACAATAATAAATTCACATTGTTGGGTTTTTTATACCAAATAAATTCGAGGCAATGATGTCAAACAATTTGGATTATATTTCATAGGCCTCATCGATGAGTGAAATAATTATCAACAATCAAGTCCAAAAGCTCAACCCTGCCTATTTATATTACCTCTTGGATGACTTTGAATTTTAACCCATTTAACCTTATTATTGGTTCAACTAAAGCCTAACCTAACCCTACATATATGTAATTACCCTAGCCTTTTTTTATTGTGTGATTTCTAAATGCGAAACTGTATGGGAAAGGGTGAAAAACGTGTGTCATAGAGAAGAAAAACAGCTGCCTTTGTGCTTCCAAAAAATGATGGGTTTATCTTTGTATTTTGTCCTCTTCTCTTGCCTTCTTCCACAGTTTTTACCCGTGCCCTTGTGGCTTGCAAATTATCACCATTATCATGTCTTTTGTGGGTGAGATTGAGAAGCAATCGAGGTGAATATATTGGTTGTAGGTTGGAGCCGTTTAGATTGGTTGGTTGGTAAAGAAAAGTAATGTGAAATTGGGCTTGAAAAAACTAATTTAATGATCTTTGGAGTGAGTTTCTGCGACAATCGGTATCAATGCGAAAAGTAAGATATGTTTTATCTACAATAAATTTTAGATATCGCGAAATAGACTGTCCTAGGAATGATAATAAAATGAAAGATAAGATAAAAAGTGAGGTGAGGTGAATGTGGCTATAGGGTTGAGTGATGACCCTAGTGAGGTTTAATAAGAGTAAACCTAGTTACTACATGTGCATCTGTGTGTAATTCTTTCCGCATGTGTGTGATTACTTAATTCTGTTGCGTTGATATGTTAAACTTACAATTTAGTTGTACCTGCAACTGTAATAAGTGTGTTTTTACACACTTATTTAGTTCATAAATATGACTTAAATACGAGCAAAGTGTTTGAATTGTGGCTTAATTTCATTTAATTCATGTCTTGTAGGTTATATTGATGAACATGGTGGAGTTCACGAGAAAAAGAAGCGAAAATGACCAAAATGAAGGAAATCATAAGATTAGGGACCAAAGTGCAAATATACAAAAGTTGAACTAAAAGGTGAATCGAGAATGTAAACGAGCTAAGTATCAATTGGGAATCATTGTGAGCTAATGGAACAAGATGGATGAAGAAAGGAGGCCAATAAACAATAAAATAGAGTTTGTGGACCAAAACAATAGGAATTAGAAATTACTTTTACCATGCAATCACACAGTAGGATATCCATGCAGTCGCACAATGGGGTCCAGGGAATTCCAGGACCAGAACAAACTGTACCATGCGGTCGTACGGTAGAAATTTTTTACACGATTCTGCAGTTTCATGTTTTCATTAAAACTCTTTTAGAACTCGATTAGGACGCGATATAAGAACCTAGACTCGTCAGATTTCGGGAGAGAACGCATCAGGAGGCAAGAAAACACATCTTGGAGAAGATTTTGAACAAGAGTAACGAAGGATTTCATGAAAATCATCGAGATTTCACGCGAATTCAAAACCTTGTGGTGTTTTATCTTCAAGAAATTACGTATTTTGTTATTTTCTCCATGTTAGGCTAAATATTTTTGTACCAGGAGATCGATGAACCATGTGATGTGATCTTTGGATTTCTAGTTTTGCAATTCGACATTAAAACACGTATTTGATTATTTGAATGATTTATATACATTAATTGACTTCCATAATTAGGTGCATGTAATTATGTTATGTGTGGTGATTTATTTCTTACATTCGAGAGGAGGGCAATAAATTTGACAAGGTATAAATTTTCGTAGGGTTCGATAGAGTATAGAGATATACCCCTATGCTTTGCTTGAATCTTCAAGTGCTCATAAAACCACATGCATTCTTATATTTATGCATCCATTATAGAGATATAGACCGGTAGTATATGAGAATAGGTTCAATACTACTCGAGAGAGAGTGCTGGATAGATTTAGGAGTATTGATTTTTCAATAATTCAATCGTGTTGTCATTTTGTGAAACTAAAGTTTAAGGTGCTCATTGAATGAGAATTCGTGATCCTAGTACGTTTAATTCTCATTGAATAAAATTCAACTTGCGTTCCAACCATCATATTGCAGTCCAATTCATTTAAATACATTGTTTTGCGTGTTTAATTAATTTAAATATCACTTTAGCAAAATTAGGGTTTTATATAAGTAGGGTTTTTCTAAATCAGGGTTTCTTAGGTTAAAAATTTATTTTTTGATAATTTCGTTTCGGTTAAGGCTAGGTTAGATAAAATTGAACTACTCAATCTCTATGGGATAATATTCGGACTCAAATTTTCCACTTTATTTCTTGTTGCGAGCCGTACACTTGCGGTGGTTTAAATCAAAAGAATAATTTCGTGAACAAACTGCATGAATTAAAGTGATTTTATTACTTGGTGTAATTGTTTGCATGTATAGTGGGTTGAGATGCATTAGCAATGTGTTGAGCATCTTTTGGTAAGGTGGAGTATAGATGCCTACGGTTACATTGGTGGCTTGTACCGAGGATGTGGAGTGTGACATTTGATTCACAAGAGGAGAGGTGATTAAATGTTGGAATCCTTTATCGACGAAGAGACCTTGATCAGGTGGAGAGTAAGAGAGACATTTTTCTCACTTTTATTAGGTAAAGACACATTATCCATGTAAGTTGGGAGAAGTGATGTGGTGATAGTAGATTATCCCATGCACTTGTTAAATAGTTTGGATTATATTTTATAGGCCTTCACCAGTGAGTAAAATAATTATCAATAATCAAGTTCAAAGGCTCAACCAGGCCTATTTATATTACCTCCTGAATGACTTTAAATCTTGACCCATTTAACCTTATTATTGGTCCAACTAAAGCCTAACATAATCCTACATATATGTGCTTACCTAGCCTTTTTTAATGTGTGATTCCTATGTGGGAAAGGGTGAAAAATGTGTGCCATATAGAAGAAAAATAGCTGCCTTTGTGCTTCCAATCGGTGGATTCATTTTTGTATTTTGGTCTCTTCTCTTGCCTTCTTCCATTGTTTTTCCCATGCCCTTGTAACTTGTAAATTATCACCTTATCTTGTTTTTTGGGTGAAATTGAGAAACAATTGAGGTGAATATATTGGTCGTGGATTGGAACTGTTTGAATTAGGTGGTTGGTAAAGAAAGTTAACGTGAAATTGAGTCAGAAAAACACTGTTTTGACGATCATTGGAGCGAGCTTTTGTGACACACGTGAAAATAAGCATTTAAATATTAAAAAGCAAGTATTGAAATTAATAAAACCTGGTTAAGCTGTATCAATCATCCTAATATCAAGACCTTAGCTTATCCTATACACACGATAAAACGGAGAAGATTTGTAGAAATACATGGCAAGTTCTTAGAGAAAAATAGTGGGTAAAATACAAAACAAAATGTAAAATCCTTTCCCTGGTTGGATTCTTGAAATGAGTATTGGCTTGGTATTGATTTTGGCCCAAAGTCTCTTCACCGTTCTCTGATTTTTCTCTTCATCTACCTTTGTACCCTAATTTCTTCTCCCCACCTTCCCTCCAAAATGAGTGTATAGATGAGTAAATGAAGAATGGGACTCAAGTGGCTGGAAAATGACTTAAATATACCTCAAAAACATCCTCAAAATATTACCAAAATGCTCCTAAGAGAAGGTATAGAACCCAGGCAAAAAGGGGGCGCTAGTAATGCGAGCCTAGGTGCTACCTGTTTAGATACTAATTTGAGTCAAAATTAACAATTAATTTTAACCATATAATTCATGAGATTCACAACTTTTTAACCACATGTTTTTATCAACTTTTAAAAATATCTATTGAAAATTTTATTTCAATCCCCATCAAGGAGAGCTATAACTTTGAGGATAGATCTAACTGAAAAGGGGATAAAGGAAAGTTAAAAAAGAACAAATGAGCTTTTTACAATATAGCTTGGGGCTAACATAGACCCAAAAATTTTGTGATGTCCCGTACATATTTAGCCATTGAGAAGGGTAAGTGGGCTTTCGTAAGAGAACCAGAATAATCAGATTGTACTACGCAAAATTAATTATGTTACTGAAATCTTCACACATCAAAATGAATAAATACACAGATATAAAACCAAGTATATAATAATTCATATTGAAAAGGTCGACAGAAATTTAAATTTTGTCCTTAAAAGTTTAGACTCTCAAAAAAATTACAAAATAAAGACCGCAAATATGAGAGTTATAACTTTGAGGATAGATATAACTGAAAGGGGATGAAGGAAATTTAAAAAAGAACAAATGACCTTTTTTACAATATAGGTTCGGGCTAACATAGACCCAAAATTTTTGTCATGTCCCGTACATATTTAGCCATTGAGAAGGGTAAGTGGGCTTTAGCAAGAGAATCAGAATAATCAAGTTGTACTACACAAAATTAATTATGATACCGAAATCTTCACACATCAAAATGTATAAACATATAAATATAAAACCAAGTATATAATAATTCGTACCGAAAAGGTTGACAGAAATTTAAATTTTGTCTTAAAAGTTTAGACTCTCAAAAAAATTACAAAATAAAGACCGCAAATATGCATCTCTCCGTGAATATATTGTAATTTGGACCATCTTCCTTTAATAACTTTCAAAACATTTCAGTGCATCTCTGAAATTATAAATCAAGTTCGTAGGCAAAAAGATTTAGGCCTATTTCTTAGAAATCAAGTTTTCTTCCTCTTTATCTTCTCCTTCTTTGAAAAAATAATTAATAAAATTAGTGTGGATGCATGGATACATCCAATATAAAATGTACACAGTGGAAAGAAATATCTAAAAGAAAAGAAAAAGACGAAGTTTACTTGTGGTGTATTTATTAAAACCTAGAATTCTTCTTCCTTTCTTTCATTTTTTTTAAAGTAGGTATTTAATTGTAAATTTGTTGTGGTGTATTTATTAAAACTATATTTTAATTGGGTTTAAACTGCTTGTACAGAAGCAGTTTCACAGAATTGCTACAGAATGTAGGTGTGGCAGAATCTGCTTTCATTTGTCTGTTTTTTTTTCACATTTTTCGGCAAATTGCTGACACTTAGCTTCTGGAGCAATTTTGGTAAGTATTTTTCTGTACATGTAGACTTGCTCTTTTAATTGAGGTGTGAATATAATGTGGTGTACTTAATAAATTTTGTAGTGGCAATATAATTACCCATATTGTAATTATGTTTTTTTTTATTGAAAAATGTAAAGTTACCATCTTATCCTTTCAAAATTTATCAATATTAATTATTTGGTCAACTAACAGTCAAAGTAACGGTTTTCATCCATTTGAATTTCAACTGCGAGTTTTTGAAATGTTTGGTATCGTAAGTAGCACAAATGAAAGGTTTGAGTCAAGTCTGCTAATAAAAGAAAGATTTGGTATCTCGACTGTAATTTTCCCTAATTTATATGATATATATATATATAATCAAACTCGAATCAATGGTTTGGGTTCAATTCCAATAATTCCGTGCAATCAAATGGTTTTATGTATGAAATACTCGAAGTGTAATAGGTGATTATAGATATTGAATTATCCTGATCGACTCATCCGACGTTTAAGCCTAGCTTTTTTCTTTTCATTTTTTTGATATACCTTTTAGTTTTTCAAGAAAATGCGAGTCTTTTTTAGGGTGGTGCCATAGTAGAAGCTTTGCATTAATTGCATTCATGCTTGTAAAAGATTTTGCATTATATTAACTTTGATGGTCATCGTAATATGTATTGAGGATAAACACTCCAAAATTCATTTTTGTCCGCTTTTCTTTTATCACTCAACAATGAGGATCTGTATTCAACAAGGTTGAATAGTCATATTAATGTCATTTTCTATTGTCATTTTAAAAAGTAATGAAACGTATTCTACATGTAGAATTGTTCCATGAAGAAATATTAATACATATCTGATGTTCAAATCACAAATTCTTATAGTGAACAAGAAAATGAAACAAAAAATAAATAAATTATGATATCAACTTCTCAACCGGGTCGAGCAATTTTGTTGATGAGGTCGGTTGCTAGGTTGTTGATGTGCTATGATCTTGGTTCTTTAAATTATAAAAATGAGAGGCATATTATAATTTTGAAAATTATGCCCGTGACATTAAACGACATCGTTGTACCTCGAAATATGTGACCGTTGCCTCCGTTTTCTGAAATCCGTAATCGTCCTTGCCCTCCCTGTGACAGCCTTTCTCCTTTTGATTTTCCTTCAATTATTACAATTGCGCAACTTGATGTTGTAAATCGCGTTTATCATTGCACTCACATATATATAAATGTACAGCATCGATACAGGAGAGGACCCCGACACCGACCCCACGGCCACGCTCAGTGCCTCTGTGTACTCTGCTGTCTCAGAATTGTCCATTTCATCTTTTTCCTATTGTGCATCATCACATCTTGCTCCTCTGCCATTAATGATTTTCCCAAACAGAAGAAAAAAAATCTTGATATATATACATACAGAATACATATAAATGATTATTGTATATGTATATATCACCATCTTCCAACTGTTAACCAAAATTATAGATGCATGCAGTTTCTTACGATACAATTGTGTGTCTTTGTGTGAATCCCATAAAATCATTTTGATTTAAACCCAAAAAGCTGAAAAGAATCTAGAAAAAAGGAAGAAGTTTGTATATGTGAAAATGGGGTGTGTACAATCAAAAATAGAAAATGAAGAATCAGTTTCAAGATGCAAAGAAAGAAGGAATCTGATGAAAGAGGCTGTTGCTGTGAGAAATGCATTTGCTTCGGCTCAGTCGGGCTACGCCGTATCCCTCAAAAACACCGGCGCCGCCTTGAGCGATTACGGTGCCGGAGAGGTGCCTCCGCCACTACCAGCTATGGCGGTGGGCCCCGGAGAACCATCTGTTACAGAGCGACCCCCTCCACCGCCGCCGCATTCTATGGTGGAGTCCAGTCTGCCTCCTCCTCCACCTCCACTCCCGAGGTTTTCCCCCCTCCCCCCCATCCAGCGTTCCATGACCATGCCTGCGGCGCTATCTCACTCGGAGAAAATGAAGAGAAAAATTAATGGTATTTCCATTGACGAGAGTGATGAAGAAGAAGAGGAGGAGGAAGAAGAGAAAGGAGGGCTGAATAGGAGGAAAAAAGGTGATGAGGAGGTGGGCCCTGAAACCCCGATAAGAACCCCTAATCCGCCCCCGCCACCGGACCTTAAAGGCGGGGCGTGGGATTATTTTTTCATGGGGGACAATATGCCTGGGCAGTCGTTGGACGAGGTGGAGGAAGAAGAGGACGAGGAGCGTTATATGGAAGGACAAAGCAATGAAAATGGGAATTTCAACAATGTAGGTGACAATAACATGGAGTTCAAGACGCCGGAGAAAAATGTAGGATTCCCGGCGGCTGAGGATTTCAGAACGCCTGAGGAGACGCCGGTGACTGAGGTAATGGAGAAGCAATTCGTTCATTCGAACACAGCACCACCTGGGATGAGTACAGGAGGTATTGGTAGTAGCGTGGATTTGTCAAAGATTTTGGGTGAGATTGATGATCATTTTCTTAAGGCTTCCCAAAGTGCACAAGAGGTGTCGAAGATGCTGGAGGCAACCCGGTTGCATTACCATTCAAATTTTGCTGATAATCGAGGTGATAATGTCATTTTGGCAGAGTACTATGCTTTTTAATTGAGTTCTTTGTGTGATACTTGTTATGGATGAGTTTTGTCCAATTACACCAAACATTTAAGGTTATTAGGTTAATTGTGGATGGGTTTCTTGTTCGAAATTGAATTTGCATTTAAATGAGGGGTTTACAGTGAATCTTATAATACTATCTGTGCTTTAATCTAGTATGAAGTATTTAAAGATACAGGTCTGGGGAAAAAAAATTGCTATAATAAACATTGACCTTGTTAGAAATCATTGCATTCACAAAAAGTGTTTCCTAATACTCGGGAGAGGCTGTGTACGGAAATCTAGTCCTCTTTCAGCAATTTATAGACACCTCCCTTGAGTTGGTCAGCTACTAGTTAAGTTTGTAGAGATTTTAATCTGTTACTCCATATATTTGCATTATTGGGTTCGTTTTTGGTTTCAAATTTTTAATTTTATTTTAATGGAGTGGGATTTTATTATGCTTATTTACATAATGACATTTCACATAATGTATTAGCCAATTAATAGATAAACGTTTGACTTCTGTGCACTCCAACATTTCAGGTTGTAATGAACGTTTGTTTTATATCGATATTCAACATGTATGAACTTGTGTGAAAGTTTCAATCTTTGTTACTCTTGTTATCATTAGTATTTTTCAGTTGTGGAGATTTTTCCCAACAGCATACAGAATGTTAGATGCTTGTAGGACCATGCTTGTTCAGCACTTCTAGTCTAAGTAGTTTATTCATTTGACTTGGTTCACGCATCACGATAGTGTTCTACATGAGTAATGTTTCATCCCCCAACCGTCACCCGACCAGAAAACTAGTGATCGGCATATGAAACACTGTATTTGTTTCTTCTTATTGGGTGTTTTGAGATAGAAATACTGTTCATGTTATGATCTGGTTATTAGTTCTATTTCATCCGGTTATTAGTTCTATTTCCATTATATAGACCTGCCACAGAAGATTTCTATTTCCACCTGAAGTACTAAAATGTTTGCCTTACTCTTGATTAAAACGTATTGAGGCAAAACCATATCCAGTTAATATATCCGCAGCCAGTTCTCTTACATTTTGATAATAATGTTTCTTATTCTTTAGGACACATTGACCATGCGGCGAGGGTCATGCAAGTTATTACATGGAACAAGTCTTTCAAAGGTGTACCAAATGGTGATGGCACGAAGGATAACTTGGATGCAGATGATTATGAGACGCATGCCACTGTTTTGGATAAGTTGCTAGCATGGGAGAAAAAGCTATATGAAGAAGTGAAGGTGTGTTATATTCTCTTAGTTTTATCATTTTATGTGTGCGTTTTTACTTCATACGAGATTTTTTTTTAATTTTCATTTTATCTTTCTGATTTGTAATTGATGTCTGTGGCAAGCTTTTCTTTTGGATTAAAACTTATTTTCTAACTCCCAGTGCAGTGGTAAACGAAAAAGAAAAAAAATGAAGAAGAACACACATTTTAAGTTGTTTACCATCTATGTTGACTCACTGCTGCGAATTTTTTTTACAATAATGACGGAGGAGATTACAAGTTTTCCTTACACCTCTTTATCTTATAACACAGAAAAAACGGCTCCATCAGATTCCTTTATATAGTGTATGAAACTAGTGTGACCTAATACTGAGGTATTAGTGCCCGATATACCCCTTCAATAAAAAAAACTTTGCCTGCTATCCCCCTGCGGCTCCACGCAATTCAACATTCATGTAATGTAATTGCATGTAGAACCATTTGATTGTGGCATTATGAAATGCTCTTTTGTTTGGATTAAAAACAAATGTTTAGCCACTTTTTCGTAACTTACTGCACGCAAAAGCTTGAATTCTTCCTTAGGTGTGGCCATGTTTATATATGTGATTAATTGATACAATTTGTTAACTTTTGTGCGCCGGTAGGCTGGTGAGCTTATGAAACTCGAGTATCAGAGGAAGGTTTCAGCATTGAACAAGCTGAAAAAACGCAATGCTAGTCCTGAACAGTTGGAGAGAGCAAAAGCTGCTGTTACTCATTTGCATACTCGGTATATAGTTGACTGGCAATCTTTGGATTCAACTGTATTAGAAGTGAATGATATACGTGACAAGCAGTTGTATCCAAAACTTGTTGCTCTTGTTCACGGGTAAGTTTCTGTTTTATTTAGTCCTTTGGCCAAAACTATCTCGATTGATTTATATGAAAACTTTTTGTATGCTAATTTACCCCCCCCCCCCCCCCCCCAAAAATTAAACTAAATATTGTCCCCAATGTTAAATTAAAAGAAAATGAGGAGGACATCCCTGAATTGTCTGAATTGCCAATGACAGTCTATGCTCTGACGTTGAATTTGATGGACGCTTCTTCTAACTTTTACCCCCAAACTTAAGATTTTTCATGTTCTTCTTGTCAAAGTTGGTATGATTATTCCGCAATGTCATGTTCCTAAAAAATCTAATTTAGATATTAAATACATGGAACAAGTGTTACTTAGTTCAAATATCAAATAACCAACTTGACTACTTATAAACCTAAGGGAAGACCCCCCCAATGAGGCTTTGGGTGTTGCCGTCGTATGTCTTGAGATAGTTTTTCATGTTTGACTATTTTGCATTTTCTTATTCTGACCGGGTGATTAAAATACCATAATGTAATCCAAATATTTGAAATTTAAATCATTAAATCATGCCAGTGAAACTTTTTTTGAGTGCTTGAATTTTTATTTTTTGACCCACCTATCTCATTGTCTCTCATAGTCTCGTGCATTCAGCACAAGTGAAATGCACCATAGTAATGATTTTATGTATCATATTAAAAGGTAGTAATGATCCTACCAGAAATTCGACTTCTTTTATTCGTTCACATTCTACCAGGTAATGCCCTTCCCCTTCTACCAGGCCGCTGTCTTCCTCGTCCATGCTGACAAGATATTTCTTCAATAAACATTATGCAGAGGAAAATCTTACCATGTATATTACTTTACATGTTGTATTGTTGAAGTCTCAAACTCATAATTCTAGTCGACTTTGAGATGAACAAACTTCAGTAAAAAAAGAAATGGTAAATTTTACTTGGTGCACAAGGTGTACACTACAATATAATGTTGTACTGTTGAAGTCTCAACAATACACAGCATGTTGCATCGTTGGTGTCTCAAACTCGTAATTCTAGTTGACTTTGAGACAAACAAATTTCAGTTAAAAAGGTATATCTTTCCTGGTGCAAAAATTGTACATTCTATTTTGTGACTCTGAATAACGTCAAATTTAAAATCGATGTAATTCATCATCTCGCTCCGTGTTCTGTGATCAGAAATCGAAATGCGCCACAATGTTTGACTGTTTAATATTGGTTCAGTTGCAACTTACTTTTTTCTTCATTTGAAGTTAAACCGATTATTGCCTACATTTCAATCAATTGAATAACCTGTTCCATATATAAATTTCACTGTTTCTGAACCTGGCTCAGGAAACTAATTTCTCAATATATTTATGGAAACAGTTTGCTTCTCTATTTTACTAGTTATTTGTCGTATAATTTGCTTTTCTTCTTCCTGGGATAGCTAAGTTGTTTGAAATTCTCAATCGAGGATAATATCAGTTTAATTGATATCTCTTAAATCCAAATACGGGATGAGCCCTTTATTTGCTTTCTGCATAACACTGGAGTTTTTTTTTTTCAATGCCATCATTTTAGTTCAAAATTCCTTTTTGCCGCTGAACTGTATAATGATCTCATATTTACTCTCTCTGTAAAGGACATTGGTTAGTTTCTTTTTCCATTTTTCTTTTATTATGTCTTGATTGTTATTTAACTATATTGCAGGATGGCGAAGATGTGGGAATCCATGTGCAAGCATCATGACAGCCAGCTAAACATTGTTGCCGAACTCAAACCCCTTGAAGTTTCGGGAACTCCCATTGAAACAAGCAAACATCATCACGAGCGTACAATCCAGCTTTGGAGTATCGTCCAGGAATGGCATTCGCAATTTGAAAAGCTTGTTACTAATCAAAGGCAATACATCCAAGCCCTTAACAGCTGGTTGAAGTTAAATCTTATCCCAATTGAGAGCAGCCTAAAAGAAAAAATCTCATCACCCCCAAGAGTTCAGAAACCTCCAATCCAGCCTCTTCTGATTTCTTGGCACGACCAACTCGAGAAGCTTCCAGATGAGGTTGCCAAAAGCGCAATTTCTTCCTTTGCTGCTGTGATAAAGGCCATTATTGACCATCAGGAGGAAGAAATGAAGCTGAAGGAGAAGTACGAAGATACCAGAAAAGAGCACATGCGAAAAAACCAGGCATTCCAAGAATGGTATCAAAAGTACAGCATGCAGTACAGAACCCCAGACGAGGCTGACTCGGAGAAAGCCGTGAGCTCCAACACCAAGGACCCCCTTTCTGACAGACAGTTTGTGGTAGAAAGCTTGAAAATGAGGATGGAAGAGGAAATGAAAGATCATCAGAAACTCTGTATTCAAGTGAGGGAGAAGTCACTTGGGAGTCTAAAAATCCGGTTGCCTGAGTTTTTCCGAGCTTTGTCTGACTATGCTCATGCGTGCTTTGATTCTTACGAAAGACTGAGATTGCTTACACTATCGCAGCATCATGTGAACCGGGGTTCATAGTTGTTTTTCTATTGCATGGTGGACTCCAGTGTGTTCATGGAGGATTGTTTTCTATCTTAAAAGTTTGTGCAACTCTAGGGAGAAGTTTTTATTAGCGTGTAGTGTACTCCCATTTATGGTTCTCTTGTGAACACATCCTCGATTTAGCCTTCATTCTCTTTCATTTTTCTTATCTTATTTTCAACCACATAATTTTTCATAAAATAATATTATACGTGAATTGAAAATTTTTCATTCTATTTCAACCACACATTCTTAAAAAAATACTCTTTCAAGCATTAAAATTTGGGAAAAAAATAGGGGCCAAACGGGAGCTTAACTTATTTGGTGTTGGAAGGCAATCCATTGGCAGTTACTAGTTTGTAAAGTAGAGTTGGTCCGACCTGGCCTATGCCGACAATACTTGGGCCATATCGTGTTGACAGCCCACGTAGGTTGGTCAACACTGACTGGCCTACGGTCTGTTGTGGGTTAAGAAGGGCCAAATTCTTTTAATGAAATTTTTTTTAATTAATTAATATATTTAAAAATTTATTAAATAAACAATTTCAAACCTAATTATCTCCTCTCTCTCTTTGCGCAATCTCAATTCACTTTCTCTCTCTCAATTCCCTCCTCTCTCTGTGTCCAAAATCTCGCCGTCGCCGGACAAGTGGTCATCGGAAGATCACGGTCAATCGGTACCGGGAACCATAGCAGATGGTAGTCGTGGAGATCTTGGTGGTGGCAGCAACTCGAAGAAATCAACTGCGATGTGGTGTTTGCGCTGCCAAATCTTACGCCCCTGTTCCGATAATTATTTATCGGCGAACTCAGTCCCAACACCTCCAGTAGTGGATGATATTCCCCTACTGTTTTTTTGCACGGCGACAACGTCAATCGACGACTGCTGATGGAAGTGTAGCCGTAGAAGGAGTTCTGTCAATGATGCAAGTTTGTGGTGGTGATGTGGTGCAGGATTTGGTTGTTGACGGTATTGAAGTGGTAGTGCTTACAGTGGGGAGAGCTGGTTTGTTGTGGATCTAATTTGATGAGGTTTTTGTGACTGTGGCTATGATTTTTTGGATCTTGTAGGTGGCGGTGATTTTGTTGCGGTGGCAAGGTGGTGGTGCCGTTGGTAGTCCAGTTAGATGTTGGTGATGTTGGTGGCGCGGCGATTGCTGGGAACTCTGGTGATAAGGCATTGGTGCAAAGGTGACTGTGGTGGTCGTGGCGGTGGTTGTGGTGGTTTGGTTGATTTTGTGACAAATAATTGGACCCGTAACATGAAAATTGTGATTATAACTCCCAATTATAACTCACAGTTTGATCACAATTTGAGAGTCACAGTTGGTCGTGGCAGTGGTTGTGGTGGTCATGGCAATAGTTGTGGCTGTTTGGTTGATTTGTGACTCATAATTGGATACATGATCTGAAAATTGTGACTATGACTCAGAATTGAATACGTGACCTGAAAATTGTGACTGTGAATCGTAAGTGTTGATGGTGGTCACAAATTATTTGGTTGATTGTGACCATTAAATTGGTTAATCTGTGACCAATAAATAATATGTGACTAATGGAAAAGATAAATTATGACCGAAAAATAATGTGTGACCAAAAAAATTGTTAATCTGTGATCAATAATTTGATAATTTGTGAGTGTATAATAAGTTGTGACTTGTAATATTTGTGATTTGTGACTAATAAATAAATCGTGACTTATAAATTTTTCGATTTGTGATCGATGAACAAACTATGACCTATAAATTTTTGTTTTAAACTTGCAAATGATAGCGTAACGTATGGTATTACCCTTTAAAGAATTCACTATCTTTTTTTGGTATTATCCAATATTACCCGCAGAATGTGCAGTTGAAGGTTTTTACTATGACAACCTCTAAATAAACAACTTTGATAATTGGAAAAAAGTGCTTCGAAGTTGGAACGAGTGTTGATCCCATGTCTTAACATTTACACATCTTAATCACATTGCTTTATCTAATTTTCGATTGAATTACAAAATAGTAGTTTTAGTCAGAAATCGAGCATCGTACTAAAAATGAATAAAAGATTTTCATATTCAACCTAGATCGAGAATGACAAGAAAACTAACACTGATTAGAAATTATATGTTGTTTCGTTTTTCAAAAAGTAAACATTAGTCCAACGAAACCTACAAAAACTGATAAAATGGAAAACTTAAAAAAAGTGCTACACAACTGCATATTCTTCTTCACACCCTACTACCCTTGCATGGTAATTCTAATGAGTTAATTAAATGATAAATCATCAAGTTTGGTTACTATTTGCTGACCCACCTTTACATAACGTTATTCATACATCATCTATTTAAAGGATTTTACTACATGTACATCAAACTTTACATAGGGATTACATAATGCCATACGTTACGTTATCATTTGCAAGTTTAAAACAAAATTAACTTTTTCGTCCAATCTTTTCCCTCCACATTATTTTATATAATACTTTATGTACATTTTTTATGTACAAATAACATAATCCCTATTTAAATTTCGTTCATCCATGTAAAAAAAATCTTACGTGACGGATGGAAATCGTTCATGCCTATTAACGGTGTTAAAATTTGGAAGTTAGTTAAATGAGTAATTACTAACATTTACCTCTTATTAGTGTTTGCTCATTCAAAATTAAATAATTTTTACCTTGGGTTATTGTTTGCTCATTCATATGTAAAATGTTTTTGGTTGCTCACTCATATTTACACACTGTTATCCATCCATCATTCATCTCAATTTTAATTTTGTACCATTCAATTTGTTTATATGATTTTTGCAAATTACGTTGGTCATTCTATTTTCCTCATTTTTTCTGTTCTTCAAAATTTTTTTTAGATTTCATTGTCCAATCCGTCTATATTATTTTTGTGATTTTGGACATTGTCATAACACGATATCATGGACGATCACCTAAGCAAGGACAGAGCCCAATAGAGTTGAGTGAACTTTGGGCTCAACCCAATCCATTTCATATATATATATATATTTTTTTTTTTTAATTTTTTTTTACACATTGGCAGGTGTTTAAAGACCACTCTTCAAAATTCATATGCAAAGTTTGATTAATCAAAAATCAGGTTGATAATTATATATTTTAATAATAATAATATTATTATATTATAATTAATCAATCAGGCCAATTTATCCCCAATACGGCGATACCATTTCCCCATTTCAAAACCTAATTGGCTGAATCTCTCTCTCCGCTCTCTTAACTCGCTGCTCTCTCTCATTCAAGTTCGCCGTCATTTGTCCGGCGAGACGAGAGCCACTGCTGTAGATTTGCCTTTTCTGCGGCGAGACAAACGCAGAGGTGTGTGGGGGCACTGCACGTCATCTGTGAAGAAGCAGTGCGTCCCACTTCTTTCCTTCTCTCTATCGCCACCGCGAGAAACACTGCACGGTACACGTCAACACCTCTGATGCAATCGCGTACAGTGGCGTCATCAACTGTTGATGCTGTTTGTGGTGGTCTAGGTCTGGGTTGGTCTTGTGTGGGGTTTTAGGTAGTAGTGGTGGTTTGGGGTTGTTTTGGTGTTGTTGGGGGGTTTTGCTGGCGGCGTTGGTGCATTTGGAGGTGTTGAAGGTGGTGGTGGTGGTCGACGATGGTGATGGTGGTGCGGGGTAGGTAGGATACAGGCGGTAGACTGTAGTGGTGAGTTTGCAACGGATTGGTGTGATCCGTTTGTGGTGGCGTTGCTGGTGCGGTGAGGTGATGGTGGCATTTATAGTTATGCAAGTGGCGGCAAGGGGGTGATCGTGCAGGTGTGGTTGAAATTTTCTCCGATTTACTGTGTTTTACCAATTCGTGGTGTTTCTCCGGTGGTGATGGTGGGGGAAGTGTTGGTGGTGGTGTATGTGACCTTTGGTTAAATATGTGACCTTAAAATTGGGTGTGTCGTGGTGGTGTTGTGGCGGGGACGAGGTATAATAGTGATTGTGACGAACCATTTGGTTGCTCTGTAACCAAAATATTGGTGTTGATTTGGGTCTGTGACCAACTAAATAAATTTTGACCGTAAATCATGACTTTAAAATTCGATCAACTGTGATTAAAATGTAATCTGTAACCATTGAATTTGAAAATATGTGACCTGTGACCTATACAATTTTTGATATGTGATTTCGAAATAATTTGTGACCTACAAAATTTTTGATTTGCAACTTCGAGAAAATCTGTGATCAATTAATTTGATGATATGTGATCAGTAAAAAAATATGTGACCTATAATTATGTTCATGTGACCATTAATTGTATAAATGTGACCTCATTATATTTAATTAATAAAAAAATTTAATTAATTAACTAAAAACCTAATTTTTGCATTAGTCAAACTTAAAACTTGGTTCTTGAACTGCGCATAGTTAAACCATGATTTGTGAATTCTTCCCCATTTTTTTTTGTATTAGCTTATTGGACTTTCCAATCATCGACCCAAAGAAAAAATTAAAACAAAAAAAATTTGTCACTCACCTAACCCAATTTCCAAACCCAGAGAGGTGACATCATTCTAAACTGACCTCCTACTACACCAACTTATAAAATGAAGTTGAAATAAATAAATGATGCTATTCTATGAGGAATTTTCAACAGGAGTGATGGGAGTTCTAAAAAGGGATTCTTTTTATTTGTTGTTGTGCATCGACATTACTATCTAGTTAACTTGAAGGTATTGTACAATGATATCAAAGTATGAAAACTCGCAAGGAAGAAGTATAATTTATAAACTATATCATTTTTAGTATTATCGTAATATTATTTTATAATTTTGTCATTATTAAATCCATAGCCAAAAACTCAAATTTCGATATTAATTAAATTGTGCCTGCACTGAACAATGTTTCTGACTCCGCCCCTGCACCTAAGTAGCCTTATTCTTGAGACGGCTCTACATCCACTCGCTAATTCTCCATCATGTCAAGCAGGAAATAGAAATTTATTTTATCACGAAAAAACAGGAAAACAAATTCAAAAAAATTGTAAACAAAAACATCAAGGTGACAGAATTTGTAAAATGAGAATCAAACAAATTCCTAGAAAACACAATTGACGAAAATGAATGAATAAAAAATAATTTGAGAAAAATAATATATATAAAAAATGAGGAAAATAAAAATCATATAGACACACTGGATAGTAAAAAGTGAAAATAATTTCAGAAAATTAATTATTAGTTGATGGAATTCGTAGAAGTAAAAATTAAAGAAATTAGAGCTAGCAAAAGTAATTTGTGAGTTTCGTAGAATTAAAAACATGATAATCATATCAATAGACCGCACAATAAAAATTAAAAATAAATATTTTGGAAGAAAAAAAATGAGGAAAAATAGAATGAGAAACTAATTTGGCAAAATCAATCCAAAAACCATGAAAATCAATATAAAAAATTGGATGGTATAAAAAACAAAATTGAGATGAATGATGGATGAGTAACATTGTATAAAAGTGAGTGATCGATAGCCTTTTATTTTTCATTGAATAAGCAGTATGTTATTTAATTTTGAGTGAGCAAGTAGTAACCAAAAATAAATGTTTGTGATTATTCATTTAACTTTTAAATTGTAACACTCTTAATTATCACGTAAGATTTCCATTTGTCACACATGATTTTTTTGGCCACGTGAGCAAACTGAAACTAGATAGATGATGGGTGGGTAATATCATGTAAAGTGAGTAAACAACTGGTAACCTTCTATTTTTGAACGAACAAGTAGTAACCAAAGATAAATGTCGGTGATTAAGTATTTAATTAACTCTACTTCTAATTATTGCTATTATTATAAAAATATTGTAAAATCTTTATTTATATGTACTATACATACAAATAAGTTCAAATTGGTTGTCCCGAATTTGTTGTCATTTTCATTAAAGTTTTTACATTTTGACATATCAATCTCTTTTTAGCAAACATGAAGACGCCGACATGATTTTTCTGACACATTGTTACATTACTAAGAAGATGTGATGCTTCAAGGTTTCAATTATGTATTAGAAGGATAGCAAACTCGAAATCCCAAATCTCAACTTGTGAGGTGTATTGTTCCAATTGGACTTGCTATTATAAGGATAAGAATATATTTTAGTTTATTTATTTCCTTATCTAAATTGATCGGAAGTATGGTCTTCACATCTCATAAACGAGAAGATCGTACTTTAGATGCTTTTTAAAGTATGTTTGATAAGAAATATTGGGTAAAACTAAAAATTAACTTATTTCTCTCTTTATAGTTTTTATATAAAGTTATAAACTTATTCTCCTAATACCATTTCTAACTTTTAATAAAAATGGGAAGGAGGGTCTACTATTCATACAATAGTAAATGAATCCAATTTTACTATGATGTTATTTTTTATTTTCCATTTTGTTTATATCAAACAGATATTCTTCCACACATCATCCAACTAATATTAGAAAAATAATTATTTCAAACAAATGTTTTTCCACACATCATATCACTAGCATTAAAAAATAATAATAATAATTTTAGTAAATATAAAATGTCATGAGCAAAAAAAAAAAAAAAACTCTTCGCACATGAGCTTTAAAAGAAACAAAACAAAAACTCTGCGCACAGTTCGGAGAGATAGCAAATTATGTGCTGAGTAAAAAAGGAAAAAAACTCTCCGCATAGTACGGAGAGATAGCAAACCATGTGCAGAGAGTTGGCAAACTGTTCATACAGTGCGAAGTAAAAAAAATCTCTCCACATAGTGCGGAGAGATGGTAAACACCATGACAAAACTCTCCGCACAGTGTGGGCACTGTTCTCACAAAGTGCGGACTCTCCGTACAATGCGGAGTAAAAAAAGAAAAAAATTTCGCACAGTGTGGAGAGTTGACAAACTCTCCGTACAATGCGAAGTTTAAAAAAAAAACATCTTCGCACAGTGACTGTCATATGCGTTGCACGAATTTTGTATTTATCATATTTTTATTAGTGTATGAATTTTGGTTTTTTGGAAAATTTTGAAGCAATATCTAAAAATATTTTCATGATATAAGAAAATAATTGCAAATTATTTTTACAATTATATAACAATATTGTGTTATCTAGAAAATAATTTACTTGTATATTTCATACTTGAATAAGAATTTATGAGATTATACAAATTATTTTATTTGTATTCTTTGATAGTGTTGATATGATTGAGTTGAATGTCAAAATTATATTTCTAAATTTTGTGTAATTCAATATCGAAAAATTGAAGATTGAGCACCATATTCATATGCATTTATTTATATTTTGTACTTCATATATATTAAATTTATTTTATACTTATGGTGAAAAAATAAAAATCTGAATTTTTTTTTTGAAATTTAGTTTGGTAAGTGAATATGCAATATTCTGCATTCTCGATACTTGTAAATGCAAAAATCGGTATATAAAAATACAGTAAGTTGCAAATACGGTAGACAGAATATACGGTAAGTTGCAAATATGGTAGGCAGCATATACGATAAGCTGCAAATACAGTAAGGTGAAAATACGGTAAGTTGTTTGCAAATACAGTAGGCTGAAAATACGGTAAGTTGCAAATACGGTAGGCAGCATATATGGTAAGGTGCAAATACGGTAAGCTCTTTGTAAATATGGTAGACTGCAAATATGGTAAGCTGTAAATACGGTAGGCAGCATATACGTTAAGCTGTATATACGGTAAGCTGCATATATGGATTTATAATTTGTTATAAATGTATAAAATTTATTTAATATTGAATTTCTTAAGTATTAAATGTTGTAATTCAATACTGTTTCCTTTTTTATAATTGTATTTCCGAGAATTTAAAAAAAAAAGTTATGAAATTGCTAATTTTTAAATGTGTTTTTTTGTTGAAAATAAAAAAATGATTTTTTAATATCATTTGTAAAAATTTTTTTATTGTAATTTTATTAATGCAAGAAGAAGACTTATTAGGCATTTTTATTTTTTGCATTTTGTGAAGAATTTTGTTTATGCTGATTGACAAATATTCTTCCGCACACACATCATGCCAACAACATAAAAAAATAATAATAATTTTTTGTATAAATAAACTCCATGAGACAAAAAAAATTCTCCGCACATGAGAAAAAAAGTTTCCGCAAAGTGCGAAGAGATGACAAACCATCTCTCCGCACAGTGTGAAGAGAAAAAAAAAACTCTCGGGACTTATCTGCAAGTTTCAAGAGGCCTTTCCTCAAAAAAATTTTGAGCAATGCATTGAACACTTTAATTCCTGGCCCACAACTCGAAAGTATAATTTCATTGAAAATTGTATCCACTTCTAATGTCCAAGAGTTGTTATCAAGCAAGTGTAAAATATTGATTTTGGGTGGTATCCTAGAACCTCCATTTGTGAAAGCAATGTCATGATAATATCAATATCCCCTTCTTTGCACAACTCACATATTGTTTCATTATATGAATCACGAGAAAACTCCTTTTCAATACCGTAAATATGATTTGCATGCTTATAAATTGAGTTGTGATTGTAATTTAAAGAAGACATAATTGATTTTGAGCCATGTTTTTCAACTTTGTTTCGTTGTATATACGAAAAATTTACAACCTTTAAATTTGTCTTGTAATTAAGGAGTTTGAAAACAACTCTCCGCACTATGCAGAGAGTTTTTTTCTCTTTATACTGTGGGAGAGCTGGTTTGTCATCTTTCCGCACTGTACGGAGAGTTTTTTTTTACTCCGCACTGTACGAAGAGTTTGCCAACTCTCCACACATGGTTCAACTCTCTCCGTATTGTGTAGAGAGTTGTTTTTTCTCTCCGCACTGTGCGGAGAGTTTTTCCATGGTGCGGACCAACTCTCCGCACTGTGCAAAGAGATTAATTCTCTCTGTACTGTGCGAAGAGTTGGTTTGTCATCTCTTCGCACTGTGTGGAGATGTTTTTTTTTACTCCGCACTGTATGAAGAGTTTGTCAACTCTCCACACATGATTCAACTCTCTCCGCACTGGGCGAAGAGGTTTTTTCTCTCCGCACCTTTTTTTATTTTTTATTTTTACTCCGCACTTGGTTCAACTTTCTCCGCACTGTGTGGAGAGTTTTTTTTTTTTCAATTTTACAATATTGAATTACACACAATTTAGAAATATAATCTTCACATTCAATTCAATCATATCAACACTATAAAAAAATACAAGCAAAATAGTTTGTATATTTATTATTCAAGCATAAAATATACAAGCATATTTTTTTTAGATAACATACTGCTATGCAATTGTAAAAATAATTTACAATTATTTTCTTATATGATGGAAATATTTTTAGATATTACTTCAAAAACTTATCAAAAAAACTAAAATTCATAAATTAATAAAAATACGATAAATACAAAATACGTGCAACGCACGTGATAGGGACTAATAGTTATAAAATATTGAAAAATAAGAAGTTGATTATCAGTTAACCTATGGGCTACAATTTGACCTTATTGAAAATGAATTTAATTCCTCCTACGATTTTTCTTGTAAAGACACATATTTAACATTGAATTTTGTTATTTGTACAATTGGGGTTGACAAATCTCTCACATGGGACGGTACTATCAACCCCGATTACACAAATAACACAACTCTTTAAAATTACTTAATAATCGAGTAAATTCAATTGTACTCGACTACTTAGATCTAATGATTAAGATGGTCGAGTTTAGTACTCAACAACGTTCACCAAATAGTCGAGTTGCTCCAGTGTAGTTTGGTAACAACCATAGTTTGATTATGTTTTTAATTCATGTAAAGGTCTGTTCGACTCGATGATTATATTAATGGCTTATTTACTTTTTAAAATTATTTTTTTGTTTAAATTGTTTTCTATTGATCCAACAATAACTGAACACGTGTCCCGATAGTCAGTGAAGAAGATGAGTGACGATTAAGAAAAGGAAAATGTAAGAAAAAATAAAGTTACCAGACTCAATTGAAAATTTGCTACAAGTCCAGTGACTATGAAACCATTTCTAAATTTCACTCCCCAAACCCCTGATTATTCATCGGGAAACCCTGATCGTACAAATTGAGTCCTAGCAGAAATCCAATTTGTACTCGAAACCAACGTTATTATACAAATTACAACACATGCACCAGAGACTGGAAAATGGCATTCAGGTTAAGAGAAATGGTGAAGAAGATAATAAAGAAAATTGAGGGAGACGAGAATTTAGCGCCTGGAGTGAAAGAGCAACTCAAGAAATTTGCGCCCGATACCAAGGTCGTCATGGGCCGGGCTCATCGTGGGCTTTACGCAGGCCGCCACATCCAGTTCGACAATCGCGTCAGTGAAGACGGCAGAAACAAGTCAGTATATCATTTGTGTTTTCGGGTTCTGTGTGTGTGACACACCTACCTGTGAGAATACTGTATAATTTGTGGGTTTTTTGGTATTTTTATATTTGAGTGGTTTGGGAGATGGAATAATTATGATATTTTGGTGGGTAAATGAATATATTTTTCGGGAATGGATTGTGAATTTTAATTGGTTAGTTTAATGGAGTTTGCTAGATTTTTTTTTTGATAACCATGGTGTCCGGGACAGCTTACGCGCACCTCGACTAATTCCACGAGGCCCTGAAGTTTACAGCTAGATACTCATTTCAGTGCCCTCACGGGAAGAGTTTGCTAGAATATTATCATATCATGTCCTGTAATATCTGAAAATGCTCATTCTATGTTGGGCAGTACGGCATTGGGGCCTCGGAATCAAAATTTGAGAAATTTTGAGTTAAAATTGATTTGATATGTTAGGAACTTTACTTGAATGCCCTATTCCTGACTGCCAAATTTATGCATACAGAGTTTCTGGGAAATCTAGGACTGGGTGAGGTAATTAATTCTTTTTTTTTAAATCGATAAATGTAAATATATTGATAAAAAAACGTTCCATATACAAGTACACTGTGTATATCCGGGCAAAACACAAGCAAATATCACAAACAAATATACCGGGCATCCTCGAGTGGTACAAAAGTAATTGAAATACAAAAAAGATCAATGACCCAATGCCAAGGATTCGAAATGGATCAAGACATCCGGATAAAAAGTAAACATAATTTTGTATACATGTGTCTTGATCCGTCTCACAATGGAATCCAAGTCGTGTGAGAGGTCTTCAAATATCTTCCTATTCCTTGTAAGCCAAATGTAGTAAACAGCGCTTGCAAAAGCAATCCTCTTCGCCTTACTTAGCCATGAAGTCTCACGTGCCTCCTTTTTCAACCACTTAAGAGCACTAACAAGTGTTGATATAGATCTCGTAATGCCGAGCTATCGCCTAATGTTCCTCTATAAGGTAGATGCGAAGGAACACTTAAAGAAAAGATGGTCACAAGTTTCCACAAAAATCACACTTACGATCAATATCCAAGAAGAGTAATTTGTCTTTAGTTAGGAGCTTTGATTGGGCCCCTAACCAAAGCATAAAAGAATGCTTTGGAATGATGCACGATTTCCAAACTTTGGCTCCCGAAGTCTTGAAAGTACCTTTAGGCCTAAAGAAATTATAGGCAATTTTTGTACTGAATTTTCCACTTGTAGAACAGCCCAGATTTTCATTCCAAAATTGCAGAAACTGCCTCCCTAATGAAGGATTCTGCCTTACTGAACTGCCATCCCAGTTCTGCCCATTAACCGGCCAAATTAGTACATTCCCAGCATTGTAAATTCGGCCATGAACAGGCTGCCGTGAAGGGGCAATTCCAGCATCCATATTACCCGTTTTCCCTTGCTGTCCATGAAATGAAAACTGGTGGGCAGCAGCATTTACACAAAGAATGTCCCTGATTTCGAGAAGTTTCTTGAAAAGTGGAGAATGATCCTTTCTATTACAAACCTCTCATATGCAAGTCCCATTAAGATAAACATGATGGATCCACCAAATTCATAGGGAGTCCTTTTTATTGTGAATGTTCCAAAGAGATTTAGCAAGTAACGCTAAATTCCAACTCTTCAAGTCCTTTAATCCAAGGCCCCTTTCCTCCTTTGGAAGGCAAATATTCTTCCATACAACTAATGGCTTTTTAGATCCCCAAAGGAATTTTCGACAGAGGCTAACAATCCTAGATATAATTATAGTCGGAATAGGAAAAATAGAGAGCCAAAAACATTCAACTCCTTGAAGAACCGCCCTTATAAGTTCAATCTTGCCTGCATAAGATAATGTAGAAGAATTCCATGCACCAATATATGTTGTTATTTTGTCGAGAAAAGGAGCATAACAACTTACTTTATGTTTTTCCGATGCAAGGGGATGCCCAAATACCGAAATGACATACTTCCCCTCGGAACACTTGTTAATTCCATGATATCCTCAAGAAGTTGTCCATGAACACCAGCTGTAAACAAGCTGGATTTGAGAACACTCATCTTTAATCCCGAGACCGAGCCAAAATTTGAAAGGAAATCCATGAGAATTTTAACCGACATAAAATCTCCACTCGTAAATAGCATCAAATCATCCGCAAAAGCTAAATGGTTGATCTTTTGGGGGCCACATTTTGGGTGAAAGTTGAAATCGCTATCAAATGTTTCAGCTTTAAGCATTCTCGAAAGGTATCCAATACAAAGCACAAATAAGAAGGGAGAAATGGGGTCATCTTGCCGAAGACCCTTCTCACCTTTGAAAAATCCATGCAAAGTCCCATTCAAAGTAATAGAATATGATGTAGAAGTGACACATTCCATAATCCAATGAACAAATCTTGAGGGAAATTGCAATCCATAAAAAATATCTCGAAGGAAATTCCAACTTACCGAATCATAAGCCTTCGAAAGATCAATTTTTAAGAGGCAGCATGGAGCAACCCTTTTCCTATTGTATTGCCTCAAGAGTTCTTGGGCAAGATGAATGTTCTCCATGATACTCCTACCTTCCAAAAAAGCGGCTTGCGCATGATCAATAATGTCTCCAAAAATGGGTCTCAATCTAGAAGCAAGTATTTTAGCAACCACTTTGTAAGTAACATTACAACAAGATATGGGCCTAAAATCACCAACATGCAGCGTGTGATCCGATTTAGGCACCAAAGCAATTGCCGTGTGATTAATTTGTTTGAGGATGCAACCCGAAGAGAAGAACTCCAAAATAGCCCCAACAAAATCATCACCAATAATCCCCCAAGCATTCTTAAAAAAAAAAGAAGAAGTATAACCATCTGGCCCAGGAGATTTGTCATCACTGATATCAAAAAGCGCATCTTTAATTTCCTCATAAGAAATGTCCCGAATCAAGGCGTTACCTTGTTCCAAGGAAACCAAGAGACCATTTGTAAGAATATCCATGTCAATAGGCCGAGAGGAGCATTTCTTTCCCAGCAAAGAATTATAAAAATTTACAAATTTTCTAGCCACTTCATCTTGTGATGTAGTATACATCCCATCTTTTTTGAGTACGGTAGCAATAAAATTCCTCTTAAAATTCATTTTAACCAATGAGTGAAAGAACTTTGTGCATTTATCACTTTGCTTAAGGAAGACACACTTTGGCTTTTGGTAGTAAAAACTACGTTCCGCTTCACATAAAGTAACGGTCTTTTTCCTCAATTTCGCAACCAAAACTTGAAAATCAGCATTGTAGGGCTGACTATGGAGCTGTAATTGGGCAGACTCTAAATCATTTTTGGCCTCACTTGCTCTACCCGAAATATACCCAAAATGCTTAAAATTTAGCTCCTTCAAATCACCATTTAGTTTGCCCAATTTCTTGCAAAGGATAAATTGTTTTGTCCCTCGCAAGTAAAAATTCCAGCAAGGTCTAATCAAATCATTGAAATCCACATGCTTGGTCCACATGTTAAAAAACTTGAAAGGGATTTTTGCTCTACCCACACGGTAATGTATAGAAACAATGCAAGGGAAGTGGTCGGAGAGGCATCCGGAAGGTAGGAAATTTGCTTCAACAAAAGCCCCATTTTGTATCCAAACATCATTTACCATTACCCTATCAATTTTGCTCCAAACCGACCCATTAGTCCACGTGTAAAAACAACCAATGGAGCGCACATCCGTAAGACCCACGTTAAGGCAACAATTTGTAAGATTTTTAATTTCATAAGGGGTAAATCTGCCCCATTGCATTTCTCATCAAATTTAAGAACATTGTTCTAGTCACCCATAATTAACCAAGGTAACGACACATTTTCATTGAGCTCCATAATGGTGTTCCAAAGAGGCCTTCGGTTTACCATAGTGTGAAATCCATATACAAAACTCACAAGAAAAGCATAAAAAGTTACCTTTCAAGTAGCTTTACAATGGATAATTTGTGGATGAACCTCCATTACATCCAAAAAAAACTTTGGATGGATTCCACAAAATTAAGATTCTTCCGACTCTGTGTGCAAAAATTATTTACTTGCATAAAGCCATCGAACTTATTCCACAAAATCCTATTCAACTTTCGGTCCCCCAACTTCGTTTTCAAAATTGTCATAATATCAATGCTATGAAGCTTTATAAACTCTCGAATCCCATTTTGTTTGAGGGGTGGATTCATGCCCCTAATATTCCAAGAAGCGATCTCCATGATGAAAAAGCAAGGGATGTTCCCTTCTTCTCGAATCCCGACTTCTTTTTCTCCTCAACTTTGCCTTTTAGCTTTTCATTTCCAGCTTTAGAAGAGCTTGCTTCAATGGAGTTGGTAGGTAAATCGTTTCCAAATTTTCCAGGCTGAACATGAGCAGATTTTTCCCCCAACAGCCCTATTTTTCTTGCTCACTACCTTCTCAAACGGCACCTCAACCTGGGCAGTTTTATCCACCAGCTGGCTGTCCAAAGTTTCTACAGTAAGCTGCCTAGAATTTCGATGATGTTGCTGGCCAATCTGCCCATCCAAAGCCATGATATTTTGTTCCTCAATTTGTTGCTGCATACACGCTACCTGATCAGCTGACTTCTGGGCATTAGAGGCTGATTTTCCATCTTGTCCATCTTTCCTTTGGTTAGAACCGGCAGCCTTACCTTTACCTTTCTCCCCACCAGAATTTTTATTGTTGCAACCCGTAGTCGAGTGACCGAACACTTTACAAGAACCACAAAATTTTGGTTCATGCTCGAAAACAATTTCTTGTTCCCTTAACGTGCCATTGGGGAGCCTAATCTTGACCTCCCGCACAAGTTCAATGGAGGCATCAACTTCAACAAGTGCTCTCGCAAAGGAAAGTCGACCTCTAGTAGCCGTCACTTTGTCTGTTGAGATTGGTTTCCCAACTTTTGAAACAATTTTACCCAAGGCATTAGTGTTCCAAAATTCCAAGGGCAAACCCGGTAAGTTAATCCACACGGACATTGTACTCACATCTTTATCATTGAAATCAAAATAGTGTGGCATGATTTTGAGCATGAGCGGTCTCCCGTAGACTAAGTATGGGCCCCCATACATCACACTTAATCTATCACTATCTGTATCAAACTTGAATACCAACCAACCACTAGTGTGAACATAATATTTATAGTTCACCTTCCAAGAATCACATAATTGGAGTAAAGCTACTTTCCCCGGAAACCTACCGGCAAAGTATCCAACCAACCCATATCCCCAAGAATTTTCAATGTTATCTTCATCACATTTACCCAACACAACCTCATCCAATTGATTATGGAAAGGTTTCAACTTGATATTTTCCTCTAATTTACGGTTGTCCTTAAAAAGATTAACCTATGAGGTTTTTTTCTCAATAACCCCATCCAAACCGATCTCATTTCCAGAACTTTGATTCATCAATTTAGCAAAATTTGAATCAAAATTAGAATGCTCAGAATCAGTATCCTCCTCACCAAGAGTTAAAGAGACACTCGGTGAAGGCAAATTAATCACCTTATGCTCCCCCGATTTAAACTTCAACGGAGAGGCAACACCTACCTCAGCAGGAGGCTACTGAACAGATTTAATGTTCAAAGGGGGAAGTCCTGATTTTAACTTCTTCTTACCCATGGATGTTCACACGGTAAGGGAGCCCAAACCAGGCAAAAAGACCAAGTGAAACGAGCCAAATTAACAGCCCAGCAACACAGCTCACAAATCCAGAACCACAAAAAAAAAATAGCCCAGCAGCAAAGGAGAAAGCCGGCCCAAGAGGAACACAAAAATAATCCAGCAAGAAGAAAAATAGCCCAGCAACACAGAAATAATCCAGCAAAAGAAAAACAGCCCAAAATCCAGCGACAAAAGAAAAACCAGGCCAAGAAGGAATAGCCCAATAACCCGGCCCAAGAAGAGCAGAAAACGGGTCACAATAGGTACCTAACCACCAACCCACTGAAAATGTCACACCAAAGCACCAAAGACAGAAGCTAGAAGTTGCAATTCAGGGAATAACACTGAACAAGGCAGAAAATCAGAGGGAAAGTCTGACCAAATTCAAAAAACCAATCACATGTGAAATGCAAAAATGCATACACAACCTGAGAAAATCGATAGATACACAATACATACAACAATATACTGCTGTAAAACCAGAACACCGGCCAGAAAGATTAACCAAGTAGCACAAAGATTAACCAAACAGCCCTAACCAGAAATGAAGAAGATGAAGACCCAAACAGGAGAAAAAAACTGGCCAGCAATGGAAAACCCGAAAGAGGAAAAATGAACCTCCAGAACAAAGAACTGTAACAATGAAGCAATGCCAACTGAACCAACACAGAACTGAAGGTTTCTAGCAAGAAGAAAAACCAACGACCAATCTGAAACAACCAAACTGAACAGAAAACCAAGCAGCATGGCACTGGCCGAACACAAATGCACCAAGAACAAATAGAAGCAAACTGAAAACCAGAGAACTTCAGCATACCTTGGACGACTAGCAATACCACAAACCAAATCCACACCAAGATAGAATGAAAAAGTTCCAACCAAAAGGAAAGTATGAAAACCGAACCTAAAGGATCAACCTGGAGCTCTGAAGAAGATGAAAATAGAGGCTGAAAATCCTTCAAAACTCACAAAGAGCATAACATAAACAGAAATCAATATGTATTAATTCAATTTTCACCAAAGATTAGTAAAAATCAAACTAAAACACAAGAGAACACACAAGAAAACTCCTAGGCAAGTTTGCACCAAGTGGGATTTTCTCTCACTAGGTTGAGAGCATCTCTCTCTAACTCACTTGACTGACGACTAAGGTAATTAATTCTTTAGTTATATTAGATGATGCGTCTCTTAATACTAATGAATACAAGTTGTTCTTTTTATTGTTTTTCTAGTCTCCTAAGAGCTCAACACTGATTTACATGCATGATATATCATAATGACAGGTGGTGGAAAAGTCATAGTGGCTTGATAAAAATGTACCAAGTCAGGGGTGCAAAGAAGAGCTATTACTCTACATTAATTAGATTTTAGAACTTCTATAAAAGCATTGCTTTTAAGAGCTGGTGAAACATCCCTATATTTTGGAGTAGATTCTGAATACTACTCTCTTCTTGAGACCTTTTTTTTTTTAAACAACTCGTTTGGTCATTGTTACTTGTTGTCACTTAGAATCTCACCTTACTATAAGCTGTTGACATTAAATTACAGAATTGTCACGAGTTAGACTCTAAATTCTGTTTGTCCTTAACCGTAACTTACCAAAAGTTGAACTCAGTTGAAGTGAGCTGAGTGTTAACCAATTAAATGAACAAAAACAGAAATTGGGGTAGGGAAAGAGGTTGTAAAATTGAGAAGAGATGAGAGATAAAATGAATTGAAGAATCAATACATGATTAACTGAAATTGCATAACAGAATTCGACAACCCACAGATCTTCGCACATGGATGTATATATACACTCATAGTGGAAATTGTCTTTCACAAAAAGGAAGGTAGCAAAAAACGTTTTCTAACTAGCATTTAAAATGGTAGTTAGTTCTGTTGGTCCTTCTTCTTCTTCCTTTGGTCTGGTTTCCTTCTTCGCTTTCATTTTTTGTGCTTCCTCTTTCCCAGCTACGTCTCACATAATAACCCTCCCTGTCACCTTGATCTTGTCCCCAAGATCTACAAATAGGAATCTGGAATTTAATCCAATCTGAGTCTTCCCAAGTTGCACTGTCTAGCGGAGAATTTGACCTATGTATAAGCCATTGAAGTGCTGTGTGTTTCTTGCGTTTCACCGTCCTGGACTGCAAGATGGCAAGAGGGTAATATTCTGTCTGCTGTGGTCGAATTTCTTCAGGTAGTTGCAGCAATGGCATACTGTTATCACCCAACTTGTTCTTCAGTAGTGTCACATGGAAGATTGGATGGACTTTTGAGCCTCTAGGTAATGCCAATTGATAGGATATTGCTCCTACCTTCTTAATAACTTGATATGGGCCAAAACACCTAGCACTTAGTTTATGGTTAGCTTCGTGTTCCGCTGACTTTTGTGCATAGGAGTGTAGCTTCAGAAACACCCAATCACCTTCCACCAATGAATTTTCTAATCTCTTTTTATCAGCATAAAGCTTCACACTTGTACTTACTTGTGAAAGGTTTTCCTTTAACTGTTGGTTTAATTTGTAGCTCCACAACCCTACCACTAGCCTCTTTATTTTTTTCCTGAATAAAAGGACATTGTAGGAACCTAGGAACATTTTAAAACCATCAAAAATCGCAAGACTAAAAATCAAGATTTGTAGATCTGAAAAACAGTAAAAGAACACAAGCGATTTTTGGCCGAAGCCCCGAGGTTCAACGATTTGTCAGATCGCCTAGTCCCTATTGAGCATCCATGAAGGAATAAGCTCGAATCCACTAAATCAATTGCCCAAAATTACAGCAGTTTTGAGTTACAAACGGAACACACAGTTCTAGTCACAACAACAACAAAATCCCCTCAACAACACGAAGAACTCACACAAGAGTTCATAACATCACACATATTCTTAACCAACAACAGAAAATCAACAAAATCCAAGATGAGAGAGCCAAAGTACAGAGAGAATTTTTAACTTAAAGGAAAGCTGCGTAAAATGAGAGCAAGCAAACCCTAGGCGTTTTAGTTTCTTTTATATGAAAGAAACAAATCATTTGATCTAATGGTCCAGCAATTGCCAAGTGTCGAGATCCGGTGAAAGTCATTTTTCACAACTGAAAAACGTGTTTTTCCTTTAAACCAATTGAGCTTTCTGATTATTCTTTCTTTTGGGCCATTAAACCGAATCATGGGTTGGGCATATTAACTTTGGGCTTCACAAAGGCAGCAACCCAATTTCTACATTCTCCACCTTTGCTGTCTTTTGTGCCTGCTTTTGTATATTCAAAACTTATCTTCATTTCATTTGCTCTTATTACCTATAAAAATAAAATAATGAAAATCAGTCTTCTTCAAGATTAATTAATCTTAAAGAATCAACAAACTTACTAATAGGGATTACGTTAGTTCCGTCATCTGCTGGATTTACCTTAGTAGGTATTTTGATCAATCTAATATCACCCTTATCAATGATATCTCTAATAAAATGGAACTTTATATCTATATGCTTGGATCTATCATGCAAAATAGGATTTTTACTTAGAAAAATAGCATTTTGGTTGTCTGAACACAACTCCACCTGATTTTCTATAAGTCCTAATTCACTAAGTAAACCCTTTAATCATAAACCCTCCTTAACTGCTTCAGTTGCAACAATGTATTTAGTTTTGGTTGAAGACAATGCAACCAATTTTTAAAGCTTGGATTTTCAGCTAATGCATGTATCATTTATAACATAAAAATATGCTGTTGTAGACTTCCTATTGTCCGGGTTACCAACAAAATCTGAATCTATATATCTCTTAAGTCTAAGTCCATTTTTATTAGTTTTGAACATTAAGCCTAAGTTACTGGTTCCTTTCAAATATTTAATCAGATTTTTCATGCATTGACAATGTATTTCACCTGGGTTATTCATAAATCTACTTAACACACTCATAGTATAAGCAATATCAAGTCTAGAGCATACCATAACATACATTACAGATCCAATAGCATTAGAATACGTAACATTCATCATTCTTTTATGTTCTTCTTCAGTTTTCAGCGATTGATCAACAGATAATTTCATACCGGCAGATAAAGGCAAGCTAACAGGCTTAGATTCATAAAGGGAAAACCTTTTAACAACCTTATCAACATAAGATTTTTGTGTTAAAAACAACTTTCCATTTATTCTATCTCTTTTTATTTCCGTGCCCAAAATCTTTCTAGCTGGTCCTAAATCTTTCATTTCAAATCAGATTTTAGATTTTCTTTAATTGAGTTAAGTGCATCAGAATTATAACCAGCAAGGAGCATATCATCAACATACAAAAGCAGATAGAAAAAATCAGATTCACCTTCTTTCTTATAATATAAACAGGGATCATATTCTGATTTCTTGAAGTTCAAACCTTGTATAAAAGAGTCAAATCTGTTGTACCACTGCCTAGGGGCCTGTTTTAGACCATACAAGGATTTCTTTAAGAGGCACACTAAGTTTTCCTTTCCTTCCACGTCAAACCCTCTTGGTTGAGTCATATGTATGGTTTCATCTAACGAACCATACAAGAAGGCAATTTTCACATCAAGTTGTTCTAACTCTAAGTCACATTGTGTCACTATAGCAAGTAGGACTCTAATGGATGTATATTTAACAACTGGTGAAAAGATTTCAGTATAGTCTATCCCTTCCCTTTGATTAAAGCTTTTAGCTACAAGTCTTGCCTTATATCTTTTATCACTAGCCTTAGTCTCACCCTCTTTAATCTTATAAACCCATTTACAGTCAATCAGTTTACAATCTTTTGGTTTTTCAACTAAAGTCCAGGTTTCATTTTTAAAGAGTGAGTTCATTTCATCTTCCATCGCAGCAATCCACTTAGGGGATTCTTTGAAAGAAATAGCCACTTCATAAGAGGCTGGTTCTATGTCAAAGAGATCAGATTCAGTCTGATCAGATGCAAAATCAGCATACTGATACCTGGAAGGAGGTCTTATTTTCTCCTTTCTCTATCTCTAGCTGGTAGCCTTGCAGGTCATGTGCAGGCTCCAGATGCTGTTCATCTTCCAATATTTCAAAATCAAAGACATTCTGTGGTTCTACGTGATGTGGCTCCACCTCAAACTGAGCCTGGTCATCAATATTTTGGCTATCAAAATTAATTTCTGTGATAATGAAGTCATCTTTTCCCAATTTTTTACCAGATTTGTCACTAAGACAAGGGAAATCATCTTCATTAAAGATAACAGATCTGCTTGTTATCACCTTATAACCCCTTACATCTCTTAACCACAGTCTATAGCCTTTAACACCTTCTTCATATCCTAAGAACACGCCCTTCAATGATCTAGGGTCCAGTTTTGACTCAGTATGATGTGCATAAGCTGCACATCCAAAGGTTCTTAGGTGAGAATAGTCTAGCATTGAACCAGGCCATATTTGTTCGAGAATTCTGTTATTTAGAGAGCTGGAAGGACATCTATTGATAAGATGACATGATGTTTTTACAGCCTCACCCTAGATAATTTTTGGAAAGCCAGAACTGATTAACATACATCTGGTCCTTTCAAGAATCATTCTATTTAACCTCTCGGCAATCCCATTTTGTTGTGGGAGTAAAGCTTACAGTTTTATGTCTCATTATCCTTTGTTTACTGTAATATTGATCAAATTCGGTATTGCAAAATTCAAGCCCATTGTCAGTTCTTAAAATTTTTATCTTTTTACCAGTCTGATTTTCAATCAGTACATTCCATTCTTTAAAAATGGTAAAAGTATCAGATTTATATTTTAGTAAGAAAATCCATGTTTTTCTTGAATAATCATCAGTTGTAAGAAGATAATACCTGTAACTAGATACAGTAGGAACAGGTGCAGGTCCCCATAAATTAGAATGTATGTATTCAATGACATCTTGGGATTTGTGCAACCCTGCCTTAAAAGGTAGTCTGACTTGTTTTCCCATGATACATTGTTCACAAAAAGTCATTTTTTGAACACTATCCTTTCCAAATGCTCTTTGATATGATAGTGTTTTAAAACCTTTTTCACTCAAGTGGCCAAGTCTTTTATACCACAGTTCTGATTTATCGGGATGTGTGACAAAATTCACAGAATTTTTAGGTGAAATTATTTCAGCACCTATTACATAAATTTCATTAAGTTTAGGTGAACTGACAATAAGTTCTTGATTTCTTGTTATATTTGTAAAGTCATTTTTAATACCAATTTGGTAGTTTTCATAATCAAGAACTATTAGGGATATGAGATTTCTTCTAAGTGCTGGTACATATCTTGTATGTTTTAACAACATGTAATGACCATTTTTAAATTTCAACAACACATTTACAATTCCCTTCACTTGGCATGACTCATCATTCTCAAGTTTTACAAATCCTCCATCCAAACTACAAAAGTCTGAAATGCAGCCTATATTGGGTGTCATATGAAAGGAACAACTTGAATCCAAGACCCAGTCTTGATCAGTATTTTCAGATATAGACACATAGGCAACTCCAATATTTGCTCCTACTTCTTTATAATTAGCAGCAGCAGCTACTAAAGAAGCATTTTTAGTGTTAAACCCATTCTTTTGGTCATTTGCCTTTTTAAAACAGTCTTTAATAAAGTGACCTGTTTTTCCACAGTAAAAGCATTTTCTGTTACTATTACTGTTGCTATTCGCTTTTCCTTTAATTGGATTCTTGCCTTTTCCTTTGGTGTTATTTCATTGCCTTTTGTTAAAATTTTTGTTCTTGTTAAAATTGGAATGACTGAAGTTACTTACTCCTTTAACATGTGGTTTTTGGTTTGATGACACACCCTCAACATGGAACACTTCTCTGTGTTCAGATTTTAATTCAAGTTCTTTATTCAGAAGAGGATTGTGAATTATTTCAACAATGAGATCACTCCTACCATACTTTAGAGCATTTCTTATGTCTTTATATTTATCTCCTGGAGCATTAAGTAGGCCAACTACCTTCTGTTCATCAGAAATTTTCTCATCATAGTTTGCTAAGTCTTGTGTGATCCTATTAAACCTATCCATATTATATCCCGTATCAAGATTAGAATCAAACTTAAAACTAAAAAACTGTCTCCAAAGAAAACATTTATTTGGTACAGTCTTAGTGAGGTAGTGTTTTTCTAAGGCAGTCCACAATTCAACGGCAGTTTTAGTTTCTCCTACTTTCCTAATCACAGTATCAGATAAGTGTAGAAACAAAGTGCTCCAAGCTAGTTCATCTTGTTCAGTTTTCCTAGCTTCAGATAAGGTTTCTGGTCAAAATTCATCAATAGCCTTAGCATATTTTAACTGTAACATAAGTGCTTTTATTTTCTAACGCTAGAGACTAAAGTCTCCTTTGCCATCCCAAATTTGGACATCTACCTTAGAGTTCATGGTGTGCTATAGTGTGAAATTGTTCACAAGTATGATAAAACAGATATATCACATGGTAATTCAGTCAACAGTATGTCACAAAGATCACTGTCTTATTATTTCAATTTTAGATTATGTATAGATTATGTTTAAGTGTGATATGTACAGAAGTATTTCAACCAAATTAAGACACATTCAATATACAGATCACTAAGCATGCAATGAATTTAATCACATAAACTTACACACAGTAAGTTACCAAAAATTGTAAATGCAATGTATGTACCTTTAAAGCAATTATTCTTAGGCAGTTCAACACCTGAGAAGATCAATTTAAGTATTAGTACAATTTACATAGAATGTACAAGAATTTAATTATGGAAATATAATTTTTGGTTTTATTATCTACACACAGTGAGAATTTTTTATTTTTTTTAAAAACAATTTTGAAGATTCCAGGTTTCTTGAACCGAAGCCCTAATCCCCAAAGTTTCTAGGGTTCTCTCAGGGAACCCTAGACAGAGGTAGAGTTAGAGGAGGTTCTGTAAAACTCTAGTTTTAGAAAAATGATTTTATTACCAAAACAATACTCCCAAGAACTAAATGTACCAACAATTCAATACAAAAAATCTTATTAATCACAAATTCAATGTCTGCAGATTGTAAGTACCACAAAACAGACAAGGAGCGTCTGTGAATTTCACCAAGAAACAGGTTAGCTTACTGCTTACAATATACTCAAAGGTTATCACTATACTGCAGCATTTACAAAACACAATAGGCTTTTTTTATTTTGTAAACGAAGATCAACACCAACACTGCAGGTGATCAAGTCCTACAGTATCAAGAACTTTCTTTCCAGTTATAAAAACAGCGCCAGCCGGAGTTAAGAGGACTCCACAACCAACAAAAAAACTTCGATTTCTTAAAGAAAAGCGACACCCACACTGATTATTCAAAAGAAAAATGGAGAAAATTTAAAAAATAATGTTGGTAGATCTTGAAAGATCTGTCGTTTTCCTTTCGGCCAGTGAACGAAATTTTAGATCCTCAACTAAAAACGTGACTGAAAACAGCAAAGAAAAAAAAATTCCAAGCTTTGATATCACTGTAGGAACCTAGGAACGTTTTAAAACCATCAAAAATCGCAAAACTAAAAATCAAGATTTGTAGATCTGAAAAACAGTAAAAGAACACAAGCGATTTTTGGCCTAAGCCTCGAGGTTCAGCGATTTGTCAGATCGCCTCAAGATTTGTAGATCTGAAAAACAGTAAAAGAACACAAGCGATTTTTGGCCTAAGCCTCGAGGTTCAGCGATTTGTCAGATCGCCTCAAGATTTGTAGATCTGAAAAACAGTAAAAGAACACAAGCGATTTTTGGCCTAAGCCTCGAGGTTCAGCGATTTGTCAGATCGCCTAGTCCCCGTTGAGCATCCATGAAGGAATAAGCTCGAATTCACTAAATCACCAGCCCAAAATTATAGCAGTTTTGAGTTACAAACGGAACACACAATTCCAGCTACAACAACAACAAAATCCCCTCAACAACACGAAGAACTCACACAAGAGTTCATAACATCACACATATTCTCAACCAACAACAGAAAATCGACAAGATCCAAGATGAGAGAGCCAAAGTATAGAGAGAATTTTTAACTCAAAGGAAAGCTGCGTAAAATGAGAGCAAGCAAACCCTAGGCGTTTTAGTTTCTTTTATATGAAAGAAACAAATCATTTGATTCAATGGTCCAGCAATTGCCAAATGTCGAGATCTAGTGAAAGTCGTTTTTCACAACTGAAAAACGTGTTTTTCACAACTGAAAAACGTGTTTTTCCTTTAAACCAATTGAGCTTCCAGATTATTCTTTCTTTTGGGCCATTAAACCGGGTCTTGGGTTGGGCATATTAACTTTGGGCTTCAAAAAGGCAGCAACCCAATTTCTACACACATCTATAAGGTTTCATTCTAAATGGCTGTGCCACTTCTTTCAATGGCATATGGGAGTTATGTGACCTAGGAGGGGGTAATTCTGTTGGTTCTTCAAACGCCGTTGGAAATTTGTGAATAACCTTCATTTATCTTGTTAGGTATATCCCCACCTTTCTCCTCCTTGATAGTGTAGAACTGTCCCACTATCCCATATGGGTCCTTACCTAACATTCTCTCTATCCCTTCTACTCTCATCATTTTGACAGGATGTTTTGAAATTTCACTCTTCAAATCCACCACTGCATTATTATTCCTGAATCTAATACGCTCGTTTGCATAGTCAAAGTTGATTGGACCAAATTTGTGAATCCATTTTTCTCCTAACATCATGTCACTTCCTGCAAGCTTAAGAGTTTTGAGATTGTATTGAAATTCCCTGCTACCTTCCAAACCACTAGTTGATATGCAGCTTTACTTTCCAGTTTGTGATCATTGACTACCCTAACGATCACTCAGTTGTTCTCATCAGTGGCGTAGTTCAATTCCCTAATTGTTTCTCATCAACAAAGCTATTAATATCCCCACTGTCAATCAGTATGGACACCTTCCTCCCTTTGATCATTCTAGAACCTCTAATGGTTTGGTGTTTCCACCTCCCAACCACTGCATTAATGGATATCTCCATGATCTCCTCACGTTCTGATTCAGAGCCTTTATCATCATTTGTTTCCAGTTGTTTAATTTTGCTAAATGTCTCAACCACATCTTCCCCAGTAGTTTCCGAAAACCTACTGCAAAGCTTCTCAGAAAACAAGCTCCAGTCTGCTTTAGGGTGACTGGCAATGAACCCATCAAACCATATATCTGCTTTCCCCGTCAAGTACTTCTCAGCCATTCCCAGCCTCAGTTCATCAGAAATCTGACGGAGTTGGAAGTATTTTCTGGCTCCCCTCAACCATTCTTTAGGTCCCTCTTCAAGTGTGGGAAATCAATTTTAGGTAGATTAGTGCCTTCCCTGATTCTACGTCTAGAACGGCTACTATTCTCTCGACCACTACTTCCTTGTATGGTTAACATACTACCAGATCTAATGTTAGTCATGGATCCTTCCACACTCTTATTCTCCTTTTCAGCTTCAAAATCAGCAGTCATTTGGGCCATTATAGTCGCTAATTTTTCATACTTTTGATTTATGTCTAATACAGCATTTGCCTATGACAAAGTACCTGAAGTGTTTGCTCTGAAGACTCCATTCTGGCTTCCAGTTTGTTGGTAACAGCTTTGAAGGCTTTACCCATATCTGCAACCTCTAAATCCAGTTTCTGCAAATGGTTATCTACAACTTTGGCCCGTGTATACATGGTTTGTGAATGGCAAGTATAATACGTCTACTCTGATACCATTTTGGAATTTGACCGCAATGTTTAAAAAGACGTAATTGGGTACTCAGGCATTTTTCCTTCACGATGCGAAGCTTAAGCCTCATAGTAAACCAAAAAGATATTAAAATGCCAAAATAAGTTCATAATATGTCATAAACAATCTTCAAAATTCATAATCGAACAATTTAAACTGTGCAAACAAATTAAAAAAAAAAAAAAAACTATATAGAAAATTATTTTAGTTGGTAGGGGCAGTGGACTGTACCCAAAGTGTTTTATGTTTTAGCGGGCTATTCTCAAAAATGGGTTTATCACAAATGTTTATGTTTTACGGACCACAAGCCTTTGAGGTGGTGCTGTGCGGCGTACAACTCCAAAAACTGCCTCATTATTAGGGCCTTGAGGCCTTTTGTTCAACTCACTTTGAGGAGGGCCTTAAAGCGGGTATCATTTGGTTTTTTCTAAACAATTTTTGACAGTATAACATGTACTCTTAGCTGTCCCTTCTTTTGTTTCCAAATAAATACAGCATACACTCTTTTGGGCATATGTCGTGTATCTTTGGCACAAAATATCACAACTTAAGTGAAACTAAATTAAAATGTCTGTATGGCCTGTACTCTCGGTTTTATTGATATTTATGATTGAAAATGGGGGAAAACATTAGGATCTAAAGTGTGAGATCTTCCCACTTTTGACATAATTTATAAGGTAAAACCATTGGTACACCATGGTGTACAGTCCCCTCACATGTTAAGGGGGGTCCACATGAATAAAAAATTTGTGGGTCTCCTCATTGTGAGGGGAATGTAAAAGTGTACAGCACTTGCACTAAGTAGAACCCTTTATAATTTATAAGTGCTGACTGTCCAAGATTGGTATCCTCAATGTGAATTAGTATATTGGCTAAGTGTATTGTGGTAAATTGTTGTGATTGACTTGCAATTATTGTATAGTTAGTAATTTGTAATGATATGATAAATTTCTGTTAGCATGGTGGAAAGTTATTTTCTAGTTCCATTATGCATATTCGACTCTCGTCCATGAAATAATGAAAGATATTGCACTCTGAATCTTATTAGTTTGATGACAATGATAGGACGAGGAGGAATTGGAAGCCTAATGTGCAGGAGAAACGACTCTTCAGCTACATTCTTGATCGCCACATTCGTGTTAAGGTAACCACGCACGCTATCCGCTGCATCGATAAGGCAGGCGGGATTGACAAGTACTTGCTGAAAACTCCGTACCACAAGATGGACGCAGAGATGGGCCTCTTCTGGAAAGCGAAAGTTGATAAGATGTACGAACAACTTGGGGAGATGGAGGTAGTTTTCTTCACACCTGAAGATGAGGATCGTTTAGAAGAGCAATTTAGAGAAATCAAATTAGCTGAGCGAGCAGCACGTGGGGATGGCCGGAGAAAAATGTATGGTTGGTCCGGCAAAAGAGACGATGGAGCAGATGCAGAAGCAGCACATGAAGAACCTTCTGGCAGCGAAGAAGGAAGCCTGCATGCTGACATTCATGAGCAGATGGTAGCTAATGCTTGATTATATGGGCTGCCAGATTTTTGTAGCTTGATCTCTTTTGATGTCTCCCTTTTAATGTTGTTGCCTATAAATTGCTTAGGCTGGTTTATTTTTTATTTTTTAACACAATTGGCCAAGCATTAATCTATACATGGGCATGGTAGGCTTGGTACGGTCAAGATAGGAAGCTAGTCCATTAAGCTCCCGTTTGACCCCATTTTTTGGAAATAAAAATGGGTGGAATGATATTTTTTTGAAAAATGAGTGGTTGAAAAGGAAGAAAAAGTTTTCAGTTTACTTGGAATATTATTTTACGGAAGATTGTGTAGTTGAAAATAAAAAAGAGAAAAATGGAATGAAAATAATAGATTGAGATGAATGTGGAATTATTTTACAATTGTATTCAACGATTGAATTTTTCGTTTCTTGTGATATGAGATGCCCCAAATAAAATAGTGAAATGTAGAAAATTAGTCGACACTCAACTCCCATAAAAGTTAATTGAATTGATAAAGTCAATGTAGTCCTTGTCCGGCACGATAAACACAAATCTGATATTGGAATATATTTTGGATTTGGTCTTCCACTAATGTTTATTGCCATTAATAAATCAATCCTGCTTGAAGGACCTGTGAAACAGGTCCCCTGCCAGGACACATACACAGTGGGGTCCATCGTAGTTTTTTTTTTTTTTTTTTCTTTTTCTTTTCATGTGAGGACATGCTACAGTGAGGGACCTGGCAGACCCCTGTGAAATTAATCCATGTACTCGAGATTAATTATTAATCAAACTGATCCCACTAACTTGTCTAGTTTTTGGACTTCTGATTCACACATAAAGCTGTAAAGCATGTGACTCGTCTAGTTACTTATAAGTTAGAGAGCCAAGTCGAGCAAGCCATACTTGCTACCTTCGCTCTGGGTTAGTCCAAACAAGGGACTGCTTGCATATAACTTTGATGGCTGAATTTGAATTTCAGGTATGTAACTTCGAAATTTTTAGCCCCCGTTTGACCCTCATTTTTTTTTTCTAAATTTTAATGTTTGGAATAGCATTTTTTTTGAAAAATGTGTGGTTGAAAAAGAATGAAAAGTTTTCGATTTACATGTAATATTATTTTATAGAATATTATGTGGTTGAAAATAAGAAGGAAAAAAATGAAAGAGAATGAGAGCCATTAACATAAAAGCATATTTTAAATCTACTTTTGGGTTAGCTAGATGGTAAAAATATCGTGCTAGTGTATCGTTCCTACATCATAGTGTATGTTTGAGACCCCATTTTCTTAAAGAATGGATTTTGTAACAGCGATTTTTTTGGAGAATGTATAGTTAAAAAATATGAAAAATTTTTGGATTTATGTGTAAAACTATTTTATTGGAAGAATGTGTGATTGAAAATAAATTTTTAAAAAAAAAAAAAAAATATATATATATATATATATATATATATAGTGTATAACCGTGGCTTGAATAGGAGCTTATTCACATCTCCATTAATATAGCAAGACATGGTAAAATAAAAGTAAATATTTAATGACTAACTTGAACCGATAAATTCAAAGGAAATTATTTTATAGCATCAATTGGTTCTTACATAGCCTCCGGTTGACAAAATTTATTTTACTCATACAATATTAGATCAATAAATATTATTTACTTGTTTATAATTTCATATGTAGTTTTCACCTATTTATATATTAAACCGATATTATGATGATACTAGGCAGTATAGATATAATTATGGAAGAAGTTGATCATTGAAATACTAACGAAACCATTCATTTGCCATTAATAAAGGGACAGCAATCACATGCGGAGTATTGTTTGGATCAAATAAGTAATCACATATAATTTTAATAAAAAAAATATTTAAAGAGAAACGAAATTTGTTGATTCCATTAAGAAAAAAGATATGATCATAATTTCTTATAGGATTGGAAATGATCCAATTCGGTTTTAAAGAGGACTGAATCAAATCTGAATTTTCGAGTATGTAATAAATAGAATCGTTGGTCGAAATTTAATTATGGAACAGTTCAGGTTCGATTCCATTCAATTCAATTAGGTTTCGATTCCATTCAGTTTCTGAGATCCATACAATGATTAAGTTTTTTTAATATTTACAATACTATATTAATTCAACTAATGATATATTTAATTTTAGTTCTTACAAAATAACATAGTCCAATTTGTCTATCTCTTGCGTATCTCTTTGTTGAGTTATTCATATATTTGATTGTTAAAATCACAATAAAATAAAAATAGCGAGCTCATAACAATGAAGAGAGCTTAGAGAGGTATAACCAAGCTTTCAGTTTGATTGTTCTAGAATTGAAGAAATGACACTACGTTAGAATTATAAATTTTGGTAAAAATTAGGTCGATTTGATTAACATGGACTTGAGTTGAAAATTAGAAATAGAAAAATCATATTTTGGGTTTTTTGGCTAAATTAATTGTTAACAAATTTATTTTTAAAAAATAATAAATTGAGTTATTTAAGATAAATAAATTTAAAATATCAGGGAGATTCGATTCTTCGATTCTTCTTCTAGAACTTAGAATCAAACCAAATATGTCAGTTCTCGATTCAAGTACATTTTGGGTATTTAACTTAAAAAAGAACCACTCGATTCGATTCGAAAGTTTTGTCCATCTCTAATTTCTTAAACATTTACTCATGCATAATTTTTATTTTTATTTTTCGAAATTTATGGATTTTATGTGACAAATATTGCTCTATCTAAATCAAGTATACACGTATATGAATATAATTTCAATATGGTGCACCTAATATTTTATATATGATACTAATGGAATAATATAAATTTTATATATGAATAAAGTTATTTATAAATACGAATAAAATAATTTTACAGCTTGTTTGAAAAATATTTATAAATGGTTTTGTTCATAAATAAATATAAGTGATAAATAAACAAATAATGGCAACATTTTTTTACGCTTTATAATTATTTATAATCACTTTTCAATACATGCTATAATACATTGGATAGAAATTATCTCCTACCATTCATGAATAGGTGTTCATATATTGTACATTGGATTCCCTATTTTTTGATGTTAAACCAAAAATAATAAAATAATAAAAAAAATCTGACACGTTGGATTCACATGTGTGGTGGACCCTGCTGACATTTGCTTCTCACAATTCTTACACAATTTTTCATGAATTATTGACCGCTTGATTAACTGAGAGTAAGAGATAAATTCTGGAATTATAGCCTTAGGATTGCCTCGGGAATTGCATTGCATCACAGACACGTGTTGGTGGGCACCAAATACATAAGAATGTCAATGAGTTAAGTTGAGCCAAAAACCAAAACTTGAAGCATGGGCCGGCTCGAATAAAAATGGTCTCAGCGTTTTTGGCTGAGCAGAGCCGCTTTTTCATTTTCCATATCTTTAGGTCTTTTACCCAAAGAACTTAGGGCCTGTTTGGGCCCGATTTTTTCACCCAAAAAATTGATTTTTTTACTGTTATTTCACTATCTAGCCGTCATATTTGATTTCTTCTCTCATAGGTGGACCTCACTTTTCTCCTAACAGTCAAAAAATCAATTCTCAAAATCACTCTCAAACGGGCTCTTAGTTTGTGGACTTTATAAACTAATCTTTTTTTTGACTAAACTTTTTAAATAAAAGCCCCATGAATTTTGGGGGTGAATGAATATGGATATCATGTTTAATTAAATTTTGTTAATTATAATTGTTGAAATGTTATTATAACATGATATTTGAAATTTAGCCATGTTTGGTTGTGATTAGAATTTAGATTTTAATTTAAGTCAAAGTTAACAATTAATTTTAATATTATATTTTATAGATTTTACAATTTTTCAACTACACATTTAATCAACTTTTATCAAAATCTACTAAAAATTTAATTTTAATCCCACCAAACAGAGGGCTTAAACTAATCCCCTTATTTATGATAATTAGTCTTTAATTGTAGTTTTTAAAGTAATTTTCCTCAAGAAAAAAAAGATATAAAAAAATTCTGTTGAAAAGTATTATAATTATAGATGGAGTTGACAAAAATTATCAGAATCATTGGACCGAACCATTATAGGATCGAAATCGCTCGATTCGATCGATTCTTCTCAAACTCTATTGGACTGAACCATAATCGTTTTTTGCTTTTTCTAGTATTATGATATTATTATTTCTAATACCAAAAATCAATTTATAGAAAATATTGTTAGTCGCATTTATTAAATTACTCCAAAATATTTATTTATTATGAATTGTTAATTGTTTGTCAATTATGTTTGAAAAATATTATTAATTTTTTAAAAATATTATAATAAGATTTATAACGATACTTTTTTTTTTTAAATGAAATATTTTATCTAAGCCCCAATTTGGTTTAGATAAAAATCAATTTTTTAATAGATTTTGATAAAAAAAAATGATGGAATGTGTGGTTCAAAAATTGTATCCTATAAAATGTATGGTTAAAAAAATTATTAATTTTGACTTAGATTTTAATTAAATTTTATAGCCGAACCAAAAAGGGTCTAATGAAAAGTATGAAATCTTAAGAAATAAGAAAAGAAAAATATATAATTTAAATATAATAGTATGGTAATTTTAACCAATGCTTGATGTTCATTAAAAAGATTTTTTTTAGGGAAAATGAGTTTTTAAATAGTATTTTTTGAAAAATGTGCGGTTAAAAAGTAAGAAAATGTTTTGAGTTTACGTTAAAATATTTCATTGGAAGAATGGGAACTTGAAAATGAGTTTCTAAAAAGAGAGAGACGGAGAGTTTGAAAAATGAAAGACAAACATGAGCTTAAAATAGAATAAGAAGTGTATATTTATTTTAAACTTTTTGTTGACATGGAAAAATCTGTTACAAAAACTAAAACCTTAAGGGAAGTTTTCTAAAATTTTAGAAAAATGAGAGATGTCTCTATAAATTCTCGTAAACCTCAGGCAAGTTTATACATTTTGCTAAAAACAAAACACTATGAGTTTGTGATATGTTGGTTTTTTAAAAGTAATATTTTTGAGAATACATTGTTAAAAATTCGAAAAAAAAATTATAGCTCCACATGCAAAAGTATTTTATTGAGAAAAAAAACTCTTTTATAAATTATTTTCTCATACTAATTAAAATAGTTTTCTAATGAAAATCTTCTATAAAGAACATAAACATAAACAAAAACAAAGCCCTGTCAAAATAGTACCTAAAACATTTTTATAGAAAATTTATTTGAAGTCACAAATTCTATAATAAAGCCCTTGTTTGGTCTTCATTATGTCCAAAATATATTTCTCTTATATTCAATCACTCATTCTTTAATAAAATATAATCATACGCAAATTCAAAACTCTTCTCCTTATTTTTTACAAGGACTATGCTACATGTACATAAATGTTGACATATTATTTTACACTCACTTGAATTGGCAAATTTATATACATTGATCTTGACAACACCTTTTTCAATTAATTGTCAAATTTTGACATATAGAGGGGTGTCAATCAAAGTGTACGCTTTGTGTTTTCAAGTAGTTTAATCCCTTTTTTTCTTTATCCAAAATGCATTTTGGAATAGTATTTTAATGAATAATGAGTAGTGAAAAAATAGAATAATACTATATGTACATCCTCCCTACCACTTTGATGATATTCCTCCCTATGTAGAGAAAATTTGTATAATGATGTGATAGATGAGTTTAAAATCAAAAGTGTAAATATTTTTATGTGAAAGAGTGTAAAGAAATGTGCAAATAAGAATGTAGATGCAACATAATTGAAAAAAATGGGACTCAAACAAGTGTAGTACTCTTTATATTAAAAGACAATTTACAGGTAGTCAAGTTTTGTGACAATATTAGAGACACCTATACATTTGAAAAATCTTTCTAACATCTCCAATTTAACATAAAGTTGATATATCTAAAATGAGTTTGCAAAAAAAAAAAAAAAAGGAGGAAGAAGGGTATTTCCACAACTAGTTTCAATTTTGCCCTTATTTGATCTCCATTCTTTGGGAAAAAAAGTGCATTCTTTGAACAGTATTTTGACATTATTTCAATTTTCAATCACAAATTCTTTAATAAAATAATATTAAACGCAAATTTAAAACTTCCCTTAATTTTAATCACACATTTTCTATCAACACACTATTCAAAATGCATTTTTCCTTCAAAATGGGGCTCAAACAAGGGCTCTATTTGTTCCTTTCAAATAAACTAGTTTGTGGACATGCAATGCATGGCTTGAATTTTCTTGAAGGTGATATTAGTGTGTTGAGTTACTTGAGTATTGAGTATTCATGAGAGAGGAGTACATTGAATGAATTTTTGGGAAGTGAAGAGAGTATTTAGTTGGTGTATACAGAAGTCTGATAAAAAAACAATAAAGATAAAGAGCTAATTATATGAAGAGAAGTAGAAAATATGTTAACATTGGATATGAAATATTAAAAGCAGTTCAAAACAATATTTCTTGTCATGAGTCTTGAAATAGGTGTTTCACCAAGATTAACAACACATGCAACAACTCTTATAATGATATCCTTCAATAAAAATAAAAAATTAAAAAAAAATTAAAAAGACGAAGAAGAAGAAGAAGATAAGCAAGAGTAAGAGAAAGATCTAAACTTTTAATTGCTTCAAATTTACCAAATGTGCAATAGAAGCCATACCCTATCGGTCAAGATTCAACACAGTAATGCATTTGAATCAGTAAGCAATAAGGCATCAATTGTACGAGCAGCCATCTGACGACACAAACATCATTAACGCTTGTTGTTTCAGGAAATGTCAAAGCTTTTGATAGCCTCAATTGCTTTATTGTATGCTCGCCTCTCAATCCCCTGTTCCAAACGTGAGGGAGTCTAAATAGCAATATGAATTGTGCTGGTAGCGAGTGTCAGGGTGGTGCTTAAACAATTGGGCACGTTCAGTGAAAAATGCAACTGTATTAGTCATTGGATGGTGTTTACTCGACAATTATTTGCACAGATGTCTATATAGTATTAAGAAAGAATATAACCAATCAATGCAAGATAATATTTGTTTCAAAATGGGAAAAACAAGCGAGCAACATGCTATTAAATATGAATTTAAAACAACCAAAAGAGCTTGGAATACCTATTAAAGCCTATTATGCTCTCGAGGAGGTTAAAGAAGTACATTAAAACAATACTGTTGTTTACTTGTTGAACTTAGTTATATATTTGCTTACTAAACAAGAACTTTGAAAATATTTAAGACACAAATATAAACCCATGTCGCTAAAACCAACAAATTGGCATTAACGAACATAATCCATTAGAAAATCATTGAACGTGAATTAGATGACAAAATGACCGTGTAAAGGGGAACCTTAAAACTAACGCCTCAACAAAGAGAGATGGAGCTAATTAATATGAAATTTCCAACTAGTAAAAATAATATGCAGCAGATGTTAAAGAACCCTGATCATATTCATCAATTCCAAACTATACATACAAAATAAAGACGCATATAATAAACAAGAAGTGTTCATTAATAAATCTTAAAGAAGAAAGAAAGAGAAGGAACCAATCATTGAATGAGGAAAGAAGGCCATGGTAGAGGGTGCCGTTGTACTCAATCATCTACAAAATTGGAAGCTTTTCTTTGTTTTTGGACTCTAGAGAATGAAAAAATGAGACAGCAAAGCTTTCAAACTCATTTTTACAAAGAAGCAGAAGAGGTGATGAATGTAGAAGAAAATGAAAAAAGAAAGAAAGAGGACAATGATGCAATGAAGTTTTGAAAACGCATTATGATCCCACATTTTATTCCCAGGGACAATCTTTTTGATAGATACATTCATGAATGGAAAGACCATTATACCTCATTTAATAATCAATTTGTCACGATTACCCTCCATTTTATAGCTAAATTTTTTCCTCATTTGGTACATCAATGTTCTATAAATTTGATAACTTTACAATCCATGCACAACGTAACAAATACATAGAGATGGAATCCCTCCAATCAATTGAAACTGGACAATGCCCAACAGTTTGCAGCCCAAGCAACAATAATGACTTAGTTGTGTTAAAAAGAATGCCAAAATAGATTTTTGTTCTACTAACCTCTAAAGATGTGGCTTTGCCAATGGTTTGCCAATGGACCAAAGATTAACTTTTTTATCATCTCCACCTATAAGGAATGCCCGACAATTCTTCTTCCCAATGTTCAAACAATTCACATTCCTAACATGTGCTTGTCAAATTCCTTTACATCAAATTCAGTGAAGAATACATCATTTAACATAAAACAAATATATTTGCATGCAATTCTGTAATTATCTTCGAAGTTAACTTGTGAAATTATCTTTAACTTGTCTACCAAGATCCAAGCATAAAGTAAAATAAAAATAAAAATTTGTGGAAATAATACAAATCTCAAAATTTCAGAAAAGTTGGAAGTTAATATATAAAAGATAAAAATGGTTCAAAGTTGTTAAAATAACAAGTTCCACTTCGTCGGTAGAGATGCCAAGCCACAAGCAAGATAGTGTCAGTACTTGGCGACTCGATTTCTTTTTTTCTTTTTCCAGCAATGCATGTTTAGTGCATAATATTAGATTGTATAGGACAAAGGAATGAACAAAATTTTAGCCTGTCTTGTCCATTAGAACAAACATGCGACTAAAGTTCATTAATTATAAGAGAAATACCAGAAGAGTCAATGGGTGAAACTGGAGCGCGGAAGAAAAGAACAGAGGTAACGATGACCACCACTCACTTCACGCAGTTACCTACATAATGTGTGACGGGAGATACCCTCTGCAATATTATGTATGAAACCTGCAGACAAACTTTTGTAAGAAATATCAATATGAAAAGATTAGCAACTATGGCAAAGACCATTTTCATTATGAAAAGGTTAGCAAATATATACTTCTTTGCATTTTGCTTTGGGGGGTTTAAGCATTTACTTTAACAATGCACATGACATAATCATTGCTTCAGCGCTAACTGAAAATCTGAACAGCTTGCTGATATGCATGGAAGTAAAGAGCAGCAATGAGGGACCTAGTATAAATCTGCTTGACATTCAACCCATGTGAAGAAAACAATACAATAGTCAATTTCTACATTTTTCTGTTTCTTATGAACAAAATCGTTGATCAAACATATGAAATATGCTCATTATCAAACGCATAATAAATAAGAATTATAAGCATTTTCGTTCTTGAGATTTACTTATAGCAATTTCAATGAAAGTAGGGGTAAACTTAACTCCTTCCATGAATATAGCTGCAGGGGCCAACAAGAAAAATGACATAATTGTGATTATCGGAAGAGAGTGATGTTATCCAAAGATTCCTGCATGAAAACCAAACAGATCATGTACGTATTCCAAGCAAGCAATTCAAACTTGAGCATAACTTGAAAGGCAATTAGTCACAACTAGACAGTATTAGGTAACAAATTTACCACAACTGATTTCGGCAAAAGTGATTTAAGTGGATGAGAAAATGACCAGCGCTTCATTGTTAACTATTGGAATGAAACAAAATTGAGAGTGAAATATACCTCTTTCTTGACCATGAACTTTTTGCTAAGGACATTTCGAGATTGATTGGTCAAACTTGAGGCCATTGCACTCCAAAAACCAGCCCTTCAAAAAACACACTCACAAAAAAGAACTTCTATGTGAATATCTCAAACAAATGTATTTACCATGCTTTAAAGAGATGTGGCAGTAAGAGTTATTGCCATCGAATCCATTCCTACTTCTCACCAATTAAAAGAGGCCTCAATCATTGATGCCAATGCCACTCCACCAACAATAGGTAAAAGAGAATAAACAACCCATATTGTAGGGAACTGCTCAAAGAGGAGAGCAAAATTAGACACCAAAATATAAAAGTTGAACAACTCAAACAATAACCAAAATACACAATACCATCACATTCTCAACCAGGAACCTGGTCTGAAGTCTATACCTCCATAAAAATTGAGGACAGCTTTCATGGAATATGGAAATAATTTAATCATCTTAAATTTACATGCACAGAAGGAAGGAAATTAAAATAAAAATGAATCACCCATTTGTCCCAGGAACATAGCTGAGAGTACAACTAAGAAGAGGGGCTCCATGGCTTTTACAGTGTGAGTGAATGAAATAGCAACTTTTCCAAGACTTGTGTTGGTGAAAAGGTTGCTTAAGGTGTGCACCATTGCCAGTGGCAGAATACCTGCAAGCTGTCAATATAAATTCAAGATAATTTTTCCCACTTACTTATATGCAAATTAAATTAGAGAAGTTGAACTGATATGCAAATTTTAGCTATCCCACTTGGCATTACACACAAAAAGTGATATTTCTTAGCAATTTATTCAACATTCCTTTAATTTTTGTCCGCAATCAATATAAAGAAGAGGTAATTTTTGGATAAAGCTAAAATCAGCTCATCTTAGATCATATGAAACCAAAATTCAAATTGTAAACTAAAGTTACCAATAGAATTCATATACACAGAGAAATGCACATTCGCATTTACATACAATCATATATAATAAACAGAAAAAAAAAAGTTCAAGACAATATGCAATTTATATCCACGTTTGGACATTTTTCAGAGCCCAAAGATAAAAAGAACAGGAATGCCATTAAACTTCTAAAGATGCTCATTAAAATCAATCTTTCTCCATCCTTCGTGGTATAGATATAAAAACAAAGCTGCAGAATCACATATATTCAAATTTTATGAAATAACATGAATAAATACATAAAAATAGACGAACCTTCAGGTGGTGTGAAGTAGAATAGGAATTCCTTTTACAGTACCTGAGACGACACCACTAATAGCAGTAGAACTGGATCTAGACCCAAGAAGCAGGTGCTGCAAGCAAGTTGGCCTAAAATACCCTCAACCACCATGTTCACTTGAGATGGGTTCGAGCCGCAGCCATGTTGACGGGGCTCGGAAGAAAACCTCTGTTAGAGGAGAAGATGTGGTAAAGCAGTTGTGAGGAGTCATGTGGGCGAGGGTCGAAGTGCCAGAGACGCCTTTGCTCTTGGAGGAGAAGGGAAAGGGAAATGAGCCGAAGGGAAAAGGAAATGGTATATGAACGAGGAAAAGTGAGAGAAAGGAAAGAGAAAGTGAAAGAAGAATTAGTGGATGTGATTGATAGAGAAGCGATTACGAAAGGAGGGAAAAAATTGTGCCAAATACTCTCTTCGCGCTGAGTGGAGAGCTGTCTCTCCGTGTAGCACGAAGAGATGTTGCTTCGCTTTGCGAGTGCGGAGATGCCCAGTATATATATTAATATTTTATTATTTTATTTTATTTTATTTTTAGCGCAGAGATGCCAATATATATATTAAATGCGCGCTGTTAGTTTATATATATTAAATTTTATTTTAATGCCATAAATGTTTTTTTTATATATAAATATTGCGTAAAGGAATGAAGAAAAGTAGGAAAAATAGTATAACAATTTATAAACCATATAAATTATAAAGTGATAATAATTTTATTAGGAATTTCTACGTATAAAAAAATAATTAACGTCATACACATAATTTTTTTTTTAAGAAGATGATGTAAATTATTATTAAGAAAAGTATCGCGAAAAAATAACAAACATTAATAAAATGAATGATTTTTTTAGAGAAAAAAGACGAGTTATACGCATTTTTGAATACACATGTTTGATGTACGTTTAATTTTTTTCGATATTCATTTAGACCACTCAATGTGTTTATGGTATAGTTCTTGAAACGAGTTTCAAGTTCGAGAGAATATAGAAGATTTATGGATTCGACTACCATACAATCGTCAATAAATTTTTAAAGTTAGTTTGTTATCGAAATTTTTAATTTTTTAAATGATATCTCTTTTGACACTAAAAATAATTTAAAAGTTTATTAGAAAATTTTCTAAGTGACGTCAAAAAATTTATTAGATTATTTAAAAAATTAATTTTATAGTAGTAGTGATATATTAATTAAGTTGAAAAATTAAAATAGGATTGAAGGATAAAATGAGAAAATGAAAACACTTCACAAATGAACAGTATATTCTTAGAGTGTGGGAAAAAAAATATGGGCATCTCTCTGGAGAGATGAAGGAACGGAGAAATGTAGTATATATTTTTTTATAGATATTACGCAAATGAATGGAGAAAAATAGGAAAAATATATAGAAAAAACCACTGTTTTGCAGCAATTTTTGACTTTCTCAACAAGTAAATTAAAGATTGATGAAAATATCATGATATCCCTAAATTTTTAAAATTTTACACCATCACAAGGATATTTTGGACATTTCAAGCAATTTTTGACCGACGGCTGCAATTGTTGTCCCCTTTCTTGCCACAAAATTTTGCAGATGTGGGCCAAGTAAACTTGTGCAAGAGTAAAAAAATTCACAAAAATTTGGTTGAAATGGAATAACTACGCCCAAGTCTTTTCTTATTTTCTTTGAGGAAAGAGTGATTGCTAAAATATTTGAGGGTAAAATAGGAAAGTAAAAATACGTCCTGAATAAATAATAACTGGTATATTCACTCTTTTATGGTAGTAGTGTTTAATACCTAAAATAAAGGTCAATCGATTGTGTGTCCTTTACATTTTTTGTAAATCAAATCAACCAAATATTATGCAGAATAACTCTACCGACGAATTTATCAACATTTTTAAATAAATAAAAATAAAAAAATAAAGAAATATTTACAAACTGAGTCTGTTTGGGAGTGATTTTAAGAATTGATTTTTTGACCGTTAGGAAAAATGTGAAATCTACCAGTAAGAGAAAAAGTCAAATATGACAACTAAAATAGTGAAATAACGATCAAAAAATTAATTTTTTTGGAGAAAAAATCACTTCCAAACAGTGTAAAGTCTCATTTTTTTTTTTAAATACAAATACAAATTAGTCCTAATTAAAATATTAAACAAATGAATAAACACCATATGCCATGTGTAATAAATACATACGGAGGTGTGGTACGTGAGAAGCTCACTGCTCTCCTATTTCGAGGCAACTGAGAGGTGCAGTACTGCACCACGCACGCAAAGAAACTGTGGGTCGTGGGGTGGGATTCTCTTTAGATATTTCTTAGTTTTTACTGCATTTGGGTCTTCTCTCAAATCCCATTTCCCCGAAGTTTCTTTTGGGAAAAAAACCAGGTGGGTTTTCCCAATTTCCCCTCTTTCTCCGTATCTATAACTATTGTGTGTGTATATATTTTTGTTTATATATTACACAGAATTCATCTCATTTATTCATTTGAATCCCATGGCTCGTGTATTGGATTTGAACATAATGCATTAGTTTCTTGGTTGTTCTTAGACTTCAGAGAGGCACGGCTTTTACCAATTTACTGTTTTTATTTACTTATTTTGTTTGTTTATTTGTCATCCGGGAATTGCTGCTATTTGGTGTTATATTTATCAAAAACATTTATAAACTAAAAGTTTTCTTTCTTTCTTTCGTTTTCTTAATTTTTTAGTAGTCATGATCACAGCATTTTTTGTTTGAAATCTGGGCTTCCATTAGTGGGTAAGTTCATTCGTTTTATATTTTTTGTTTTTCTTTGATGTGTGAATTTTTTAAATGTGTTTGTTCCTCTTTTTTTAGGTCCTTCACGTTCTTCATTTTTTTTTGAATGTTGCATCTCATAATTGCTGTTCTCTGACAGGTTTTCTTTAATCATTGCCTCATAGAAATCTTGTTTTTTAAACTTATAATCAAGAAAAGAAATGTTTCTTATAATTTTATTAAGTTTCTTGCAGCTCATAGAATTAATCTTTTTTTTGCTGTCTTTTTTTCCTCATCCTACGTTAATTAACATAATAATGCAATTGATTCTGACAGATTTTTCTTTAATATTTTAGTAAAATCTAGCCTTTTAACTTATCACCACGAGAAAGAAACTGCAATTTGATTCTTTATGTTCATCTCTTATTATTTTTTCTTTCTAAATTTGCTTAATCTAGACTCAATTGTATGAAGTGTATCACACTTAATTGTTTTCAACTATCTTGCTGTCTTTTTGTCCTTATTTTCTTTTATAATTCCATGATGGAAATCTTGATTTTTAACGAATAACCAAGAGAAAAGAAACTGCAATTTGATTCTTTGTTTAATATCTACTGTCATCACTTAATTGCTAAGTTTCCTGCAGTTCATGGTGTGTTCACCTTTCTTACCGTCTCTTCTTCTGAGTATTAATTCATTAATGTAATTATTCTTTGCAGATAATTTTTTTAAGAGGGGCCTTGGCTGTTTGGAAGATTTTGAGATTTTAAGATAATGCTGAGGAAAAGGAGCAGATCCAACCAGAAGAATCAACTGATGGATCAATTGATGTCTGATTCTGTTTCACAGCCTTATTTTCATTCTGATGTTTTCGGTCAGGAAACTAAAAACATTTCTGTCTTTAATGTTCCTAGTCTGTTTGTGGGGTTCAATCCCAAGAATTCAGAATCTGATTCAATTAGAAGCCCTACTTCTCCTTTAGATTTTAAGTTGTTTTCGAATCTCAGCAATCCATCTAGGGTCTCAAAATTATCAAATGAGGGGCATCAGAAGAGATGGGATTGTAGTAAAGTAGGCTTAAGCATTATCCATTGTCTTGAAAATGGAAGTGAACACTCGGAGAAGGTTCTCCTATTGTCCAATAGTAGAAATATTCTTTCTGGACCACAAATGAGGATAAAAAGTCCAAATTTTAGAACCCACACCGATTCATCTGATACACCAAAATCACTGCCTAAAAACATTACGATTTTTCCTTGTACCCGAGGCAAACAATCAAATCATCAAAAGGGCAATTCTGGTGTTCTGTTTGGAATTGGGGAAGACCCATTTGAAGAGGAATCGGATGGAAATTTCCGCTCTAATTTCCGCTCTTTCTCATTAGATTCTGGAATGCATTTTTCACATTTAGCTAACCTGAAGCCTGATCAGCGATGTGGTGATTTCAATTCCGAGAACTCAATAAAGCCAGTGCCTTCACAATCGGAAGTCATTGGACGAAGCTTTAAGTTATGCAATTCATCTCAGGAAAACCTTAGTTCAATTCTGGAATCCGTCGGCTCCAGAACTGGTTTAATTGGAAATATCCCGCCTAGTGAGATTGAGCTTTCTGAAGACTATACCTGTGTAAGAAAACATGGCCCCAACCCAAAAATTACCCATATCTTTGGTGACTGTGTTTTGGAATGTCACAACAATGAAGTTACCACTTTTTTAAAGGAAAGCGAAGAGGATATTGCATTGCAGCAGGCGGCAGAACTCTCTGACATTATTGCTTCTTATCCTCCGAGTGATTTCTTAAAATTCTGTTACTCTTGCAAGAAGAAATTGGAAGGGGAAGATATTTACATGTATAGGTTTGCCCCAACAATCCTTTCTTCTTTTATTTCTGGATACATGCAGTAATCTTTTGCGAAAATTGCACTCAACCTTGCACAATCAGTCTCCAACCACAAAAATCATTCAGATATTTGTTAAATTGTCGTGTGACCTTCATATGTCTAATGCTATAGAGTTATGCTTTGTTTCCCAATTTGGGTCAATGCCCAGAAATATGAAGTGAAGCATGTTCTCATAAGGGCCATGTGATAATTAACCGAAGATTTGAATGGTTAACGTCGTTGGAGACTAATTGTGCAACTATTACAAAAGGCCGATGACCAACTTGCTACTCAAGCATTAAATTGGGGACAGATGGTGTAATTTTCCTCAATTTTTTCTCCTAGACGTGCATGAAGTATTACACCGTTAGGTTATAATTGGTTCTTGGTCGATTGATGTCTTGACAGGGGCGAGAAGGCATTTTGCAGTTGGAGTTGCCGCTCGCAGGAGATTTTGATTGATCAGGAGATGGAGAAAGCCAAAAATAATTCTTCAGAAAACTCTCATGAGTTGAACAACTGTGAAGAAAGTTTCGACGACACTTAGTTTATCGATACATAGGATGCTGTGGTTATGTCATCTTGAGACACTGCCCGTGATTGATGGAAACCTCGACTTAGGTATACATCCCCGACCTTATATCCATTGAGAGCTGTTTGTGCATCTTTTAGCAGCCTTGGATACTTGTTGCATATGTTGATTGTGTTTCGTCTCTTATAATTCTAACTTTCTTGGTATATCACTAGAATTTTATGTGGTGATATCTTATTCAGAAGGGCAGTAGACTATGTATTCGCTAGATTTGATGTACAAGTCTTCAACTAAATTTAATGCAAAAGGTTTTATGAATATACTGTGGTTTTTTCTCATTTTCTGTTATGTATCGATAATGAAAGCAAGTCGAGGATAAGCTTACATTCTTGAAGCGATAGCCAAGACTCGAATTCTTTTTTGGATAATTCTATATGTGCATTATGGTATTTATAAGGGTGTCTATAATGTACATGTGAAATTCCATTATTAGAGGGTGAAAAAATTGTTTTTTCTCTCCAATAATGTTATACTACTTGTACATTACATGTAGTATAACCCTTACCTTTTTTTTTTTTTTACGTCTCCTGTATGAGTTGACGTCTTAATCTGACTTCCTCATGAGCTCAGCGAATTGATGTAGTAGCTATCTATCAAGAGGTATGACTAGATCATGTTATTGTTTTTAGGAAAACTCCTATCGAAGTTCATCAAGAATATTTAGCCCCTGTTTGGGGCACATTTTCATCCAAAAAAATGAGAATTGTGACTGTTGGAGAGCACTATGCAGCCACCATATTTGACTTTTTCTCTCTTAAGTGGACTCCACATTTGAAAAAAAGGGTAAAATTTTTTCTACTTCCTTCCTTGAAAATGTGCCCCAAACAGGGGCTTAGGTACTTATCATGAGATTCACGGATGGTATTTAGTGAGAAGCATAAAATATGAAAATCTTTTATATACGTTTGCACTAATGTTGGCTATTTCTCTTGATTGAAACTAAGCTCATGTTTGGCTCGTGTTTATAGATTATTTATAAATACTCAAATAACTTTTTATCAAAATATTTCAAGGAATTTATAAATATTATATATTATCCACGAATCATTTTTATCTATTTATAATTAAAATGGTTTATACACACTACTCAAACATGTTGTCATTACGTTGTAAGCTTGTAGTTGGTGCCTTTTTATGCTTGTAGCTAAAAAAGCAGCATCTCCTTGAAGTAAAATTTTCACGTGATGAAAAAGGTCAAGAAATATATGTTTATAATAAGGTATTATTGAAGAAAAATAAGTTAAAGGGGGTGTATTCAGTTAAAACTTTTAATAACTTTGTGGAATTTAAAAAGTTTGGGGTAGTTAATGTAGATTTTTTTAAGAGACTCTAGAAATATTGATCTACTCAATTTAGATCTTAATAGACTTTTAAAATGTATCTAAAAATCATGATGTGTTTAATTATATAAATTTTGGGGCATTTAAATTTTTTAATAACTTCTAGAGATTTTTATAAAAGTCTTTAGGATATTAATTTTTAAATAGAAAATATTCATATAAAATCTCAAATTTTGAAACTTCCACAGAAATAATAATAATAATATTATTATTATTATTATTATTATTATGTATTTTCTTCAATATTTCTCTTTCTTTTTATCTACGAACATTAGAGTTATGATTTTTTTTTATTGATTATATTTATTTCTATTTTTTATTTCTCTCTTTCATATTGTTTATCTCAATTTTCTGTGACAAAATTAAATCGAATTCTTATAAATATTTTTTTTCCTTCTTTCCTTCTTTTTTTTTTTGGGGAAAAATATCTAGTTTTTATTAAATTTCACATGACGAATTTATAATTAAATTTAAATACATTGACTTTTCATTTTTTTAAAAATAACTTTTTATTATATGGGGAAGGGAAGGAAAATTGTGAGAATCACCACCTGGTATATAAAAATTTCACATTATTATACTGGGATTCAATTGAATTTTATTTTAAATGGATGTCTTCAAAAATCTTTTAAATTATACAAAAGTCTATAAAAAATTTAAAATGAAAATCTATAGAAGTCAATGAAAGACTTTTACTAATTCAATACAAATTTACGAAATCCACATAAATCATCGCTTAAAAAAAGTTTATCAAAGTTTTCAAAAGTTTCAATTGTATACATATTTCAAAAGTATTTTGTATTGTACAATTCAATCTGATAAACTTTATCTCCTCGTGATCTTTGTAAATTATCATTTGATTGTCGGATGAATACCTGATGGATATGTCTTCTGTTAGGCCAGTTGAGAATTGAGGTATCTTGTGTGAAGAGCATGGTAACTAGTGGGTTTTTCGAAATATGTGATTAAAATTAATTGTTGATTTTAATTTAAATTTTAATAATTGCACATCCTTTATTTCATTTTTTTTTTACATACTCATTTTCAATCACAAATTTCCATAATAAAATATTTTGCTTTTAAATTCAAAATTTTTCTCCACATTTTAATTACATTATTCAAAAATTCAATATTCAAAATATTGAGAACTCCAAACTGAATTAAACATGGCTTTTATTAAGAAACCTACATAAAAGAAAATATAATTAAAATCGTGGGTGGGTTAATGGATTAATTTTCTGAAACGAACAAAAATAAATAAATAAATGTTAATAAAATATTAATAATTCTTTATTACTTTTATCCTACATAAATAATATTGTGGTCTTTAACTTGACAAAAAATAAATTTTCTTCTAAAGAAAATTCTTTAAACTAACAAAATAAATTTAAACATAAATGATTCAGATCACATTACACGTGTATAATATGCACATGCATACATTCGCCATAGTGGCAGCTCAAGCCCTTTAAGCAAAATCACCGAGCGAGCTTTTTCGAGAATAATGAAAAAAATTAATAAAAAAAATAATTATTGATTTGAGTTTAATATCTAAGATACTGTCGATAACACATTAGGTGTCAAGGGTTGAGGTGGTCCCCATCACAGGGCCTATCCCCAACCATGTCGCATTAGGAAAACCCATACATTTTAGTTGAATTATGCTACAAGTACAGAATTTTTTAACAAAAAATTTTTACAAACAACACATGACACAACATTATTGAAAGATGAAAAAAATAAACAATCCACTTACATTTTGCCATGTCATTGTTGGTACAAATTCTATTAAAATTTTTTGTGTACTTAGGATTTTATTGTTTTCAGTATTGAATGATCTTTAAATTCTTCTCTATAAGTACAAAAAAAATTTAACAAAATTTGTACCAACAATGACGTGACAAAATATAAGTTCACTGTTTTTTTTTTTTTTTTCATCTTTGAATAATGTCGTATTATGTGTTGTTTGTAAAATTTTTCTTTTAAAAAATTCTATACTTGTAACATGATACAATCTCCAACTCACTTAAATCTCAAACTCAGAGGCTCAACGTAGACAAGAACGTGTTGTCATTCAAAATCAAGAGTTCAAAATTTGAAGGTATAGCTTAGTGCAGGGAAAATCATAACGGTAAGATTTGATCTTTCCATCTGAATTTAAATTGTTTGTATGATATTGCGTGTCCTTATACCACGTACAACATGGAAGAGATTGCGGTCAAAGTCAAAAATTAGCAAAAAATTTAGCCTCTACTCAAATTCCTAATTAAAATGCCTTTGAGAAAAAAAATATTTATGACCAGTGATTTTTTTTTTTGACGAATATGTAATTAAACAATAAAGAAAAAATTTAAATTTATGAGTAAATATTTATTATGTAAATATTTGCTCAAAAATGAGTACAAGAACATAAGAATTTTAAAGAAAAGGAGACAAAAGTAACGAACTTATTCTACTTCTGAATCATTAGCACGCATAGATGAAATTCAATAAAAGAATAACAACTTTGAAAAGCTACGACACAAAGTTAACAAAAGGAGAGAGAACCCAAAGTGCTTCCAGCAAAAGCGATTGCTTTCATTGCACTAAAGAGTGAATATATCCCTATATGCTATTGCCTCTGGTTTGACGGGTGTTGTACGACTTGCAATTAGGACATTTCTGGGCCACAACATGATATTTCACTTCTGAATTGGCTCCACAATCGTTGCAGAGAATCCAAACCTGTTAATCAAAGTTCGATCAGCATTCTGTGTATGCTAGAATATAACACACGCTTAGGTTTTCAAGTAAGGGACACATTTATTTACGTAAATTTGGTTTTCGACATGACTTCTCACGTACAACATTTATGGAAGACTTGAGACGAGAGGGACAAAAGAGAGGAGAGGAGAGATACCATTTTGTTCTGGTAAGATTCTGGCATGGGTGTAGCTGCAATCTCCAGGTCAAACTTCTCCCACACCTTTGACATATCACAAACTGATTTGGAGCAGAGAGGGCAAACATATCTGTTCAACAATCAATCAATTTCTAATCGTTATAACAAAACTATAACCTCTACAGGGCCTAGAGAACAAAAAAACATGTAAAATCTTCACTTACTGGTAGTGTTCCTGCATTTCCTCCAAGCATTTCTGGTGAATGGTATGGCCGCATGGCATAGCAGTTACATCGTTCATCGACTCAAAAAGGTACTGGAGAGAAGGACCTTACCATCAGTGCAGCACTAAGAGATAATAAATTCGCAAAAGGAACTCTACATAAAGTGGGAAAGAAAGTTCGAGTATTGACAAATTAAATGTCGTTCTTACCTCAAAGCATACAGGGCAGTCATGATGCATTGCTCTCTCCACACAGGGGTGGCTGTTTTTCAGAAGGATCGAGTAGCAACATCCTAGATAACATGCAAAGAAGACGATAAGAACCAGGAAGCAACGCTTATCATAAATGCGTAATAAATTATTTTTTTAGTTGGGGTGGTGTGAAGGGAGAGGTAGACTACCACAATTATCACAATGGAAGAAATTCTCAGACCCTCCAACCCTGAAACAGAGTAATTGTTAGCAGCAGGAAACCAAACACAATCATGCATCCTCACAATCATATGATGAAATCCTTCGACTAACTAATGAGAAAATTTCCTTCAAAATGTTAACAAGAAAAACTAATTGGCGATTATATGTCTTACATTAAAGTGTGTCTTGATTATCAAGGTTCTTGTTTGAATTGACAGTGACCCTCGTTCCAAGGTACAAATCGTCAGTGTTGGAAGATTTGACTTTCCTCATTCACCAGTCTTCTTTCCTCTTACACATTGAATATCTTGGAAAGTCCAGAAATCAAGGTGTTTCACTAGTTAACTCTATGTGATTATTTCCATAATAGTGACTTTGTCAACAGATTATTTCCTTCGAAGGTTATTAGGAATCATCTAAATAGTCTTTAACCTTTTTAGTATAAAAGACAACAGTTATATAAGTTATCCATTCCTCTTCGTGTTTTGCCTCGATTACTTTTATTCTATAATTTCCAGCTATCGTGGTATGCCATCTCTGTCATACATTTTTATTTTTTTATATTTTTTTGGGGAACTGTGATTTTCATCTAGTTCAAAAGAACAATATCTAGAAGCAAGGATGACCTAAATTAAAGGTGATATCAGAAATAATGGGAGGGCTGGGTTTGTCTGGAGTTGCAATCATACCTGCATATGCCACACCCACTGCAGTGAAACTGTCCTTTTGAGATCTACAAATGGCAATTCAATTTTGTTATCAGCGTGTACAACTTAGCAGTCTACATCATAAAAACATTTCACATTTCACCAAGTACTTTAGTATTGACACAGGTTGTGTCCGGTTAAATATCAACACCCGTTGATCCAAACAGATAATTACTGTTCAAGAAAAAGGTCTATATCATCGGAGAGGATGCATGTTACTTACATCATCATCAAACAGCTTGCAGATTCCACAGAAATATCTAGCCATGCATACACCACAATTAATGCAAAATTGTCGAACCTGGAATAACCGCGGGACAAGGAAAAAAGATTTCAGTTGAATAGAAAAAGAAAACTGTGGAAAGAAAAAAGAAAAAATTTCTTTGGAAGGCCATCTTCCCACCCAACACACACACAGAGTCAGAATTCAACCAAATATTCAGCAGGTCTCAAGTAATGAATTAATGAAGCCTTGACCCAGATAATATTTAGCCCGTGTTTGGTTCCCATTATTTCTTCATTAAAATAAAAAATATGATCGTTATCCATCACATCAAGCCACCAAATTTGAATTTCTATCTCTTGTGTGGGGCCCGTAACGACTATATTTTTCATTCTCATTCTTCCAAAAATGATAAACAAATGGGAGCTATTTGTAAAGCTCATCCTTTAAACTCAATGCAGTGTTCTTATTAGGGAGGCCAGGAATCTCAATTAGAAAATTATAATAAAGCACACGCTTCACAAAACAAACCTCTTGCTCAGTGTCACAAAGTGAACATATGATCTGCAAAAGACAGAGAAAAATCATTTTAAGATCAACTCCAGTATTTCAAGCATGAAAGAAAAAGGAAGGGCACAAAAACACGGTAAAAGAAATAAATTCGGGAACATAACATGTGAACAAGTGGAACGGGTTAAGACAGGAGAAAAAGCCTACCTTCTGTACTTGGTGGCGAGGGACATCATGTCTGAACTTTTGGTCAATGCAAATATTGTTCTGTTGACCAAGATAAAATATGATCAGCATCATGTCACTCTTTTGCAATATTTAAAAGACTACAAAAAACAACGGACCCATTTTCTAAATTCAATGTAATCCAAACCCCTCAAAAGCTGAAAAAGAAACCGTAAAAAGGAAAGATGACCGGTTCAGGGGATTCATAATAAGTGTTCTATACCTTGAAATTTCAAAACAATGTACAACTTTTAGCATTTGAATTTTTTGATCTCACGAAATTTTTATTTCACATAGAATGCCATTTTTGAGTCATACTTATCTTTGCCAAATACACACATCTGATAGAACCCAAAGAAATAAACACAAAGTAAACCTTCGGTGAAAATGAATTGATAGACATCTACCTTTGCTTCATTATGACAGTGACGACAATCAAAAATCTCGTTGCAACACGGTGCCTTGATGCGGCACCTTCGACGATAATGGGAACACCTGTCAATAGAAATCATCAGTATTAGCAAAAAAATTTAGCAGATGCATAAATTGCAAATAGCCATGGATACAGCCACAAATGCATACCCATATTCCAAGTATCCTTTATTGTGAATTTCCGTGTTACTAACTTTTTCCCGACAAATCAAGTCCTTAGCAGGAATGCACCCTTCATGGAACTGCTGCGAGTCTGAGTCCCCGGCCTCAAAGTTGTTTTTCTCAGTGAATATAGTTTGTTGGGGTTTTCGCTCAAAATGTGGAGATCCAGAATAATCAACAGCTATCGAAGCCATCTTATCTTATGATTGGAAAAAATGTACCTAGCAGCTGGAATGGTCCTAAAGCACCTGCATTCAAAAATTAACTTAGGAGATGTTTAAGCCTGTTCATGCATATCTATTCAGGTCGCCACGCCTTTCTTGCATGTCGCGGCAGACCAATTGAATCAGCAACAACAAAATCCAACAAAGGTTGAACTGCTCCAGCCAGGAAACTCCAAGTAGGAGAATTCATCAAAACAAGTAGATCTACAACAATTCCAAAGCTTCCAACAGTGGATAGTAACCATTGCACAACACTTGATTCTTGGAGTCCAAATCCATCTAAGCATGGACAGCTCAACCTATGGTCAAAGCAAATAGATAAATGTATCAACTGCATTCTTAAGACAGAACAAAAAGGAGTTTGTGAGTTTGTAGGACCAGTTACGTTCCTTGTTCGTTGAGAAGAGGCCTACCTCAATCCATGATTCCGCAATGTCTTCTTTGAGGAAAAACTTACACTAAAATGGGGAAAGAAGAAAAAGAAGGGAATGACGAAAAAAGGCCTCTAATTTGAGGTGGAGAGACTTCTCCCCTATCTACTACCATGTTAATTTATTCTCTTAGTGTCTTCCACGAATCTCAAAACTAGCATGTCTACTGTTTCTGTTATTATTACTGTCTAATCTAGCTGATGATATTGTAACATTGCAAGCTCGTCCAGCAATGAGAGCCTTATGCAACCAAGGATCTCTCTACCTCTTCCAGACAACTAGACCCTTACTTCAAGAGCTCATCACCACTTACTCCATTATAAGTAGGAAACCAATTCGGCCACATTATGTAGGGTCAGGTAACACTTAGATTTGGCTGGTTGTAATGAAAGAATAGTTCTAAAAATATAAGCAGCAATAATGATTAATTCTTCCTGAAATAAGCTGAGTTGTCTTAATTAGTGGATGGCAGGAACTAAAACAAAAGAATATGGCACGTCAAGCCTGTTAAAACATAGTGGGCGTCGAAGTTCATCTTAATTTGATTGCAAATCCAATATCCAACGAACAATCTCTAAGTTCGCAAATGGTCTGTTTTATCTATAGAATAACAATATAGATAGAAGCATTGGCCACTTAACGTACATCAATTCTCATCAGTGACCTAAAGTATGTCAAAAAGAGTAATTACAATCAAAGTTCTTGCTTCAAACAATCCTATGTGGATCCTATACTGAGTAAAGATCCACCAGCAACTGATAGTTGGACGATAAACCTGATTTGTCATTTCCACAATAAACTTGAACATAGAGTTAACTAAATGGCAAGAAATTAATTGGTTAGAATATCAATAGATTAGGAGAAAATGCGACAGGAAAATATATTGTCATCCCTATAATCACAACAAAAATCCTGGGACAAGTGATAAATGCATCATCAGTCAATTGACTCAATTCTAAACATATTGTTCCTGCAATATTGAATGACGAATTGTATCTAGGAAAGCTTCCATCCTAAAGCAGATGATCATTTCATGACTATTGAGAACGAATTAAATCGGATGGTTCTATCTCTCAATCTTTCTAACTTGCTCCTACGGAACCAAGGTCGAAAAGATTTACAAACAATCCTATGTGGATCCAACACTGTAAAGATCCACCAGCAACTGACACTTGGACGATAAACCTGATTTGTCATTTCCACAATAAACTCGATCATAGAGTTAACTAAATGGCAAGAAATTAGTTGGTTAGAATATCAATAGATTAGGAGAAAATGCGACAGGAAGATGTATTTTCATCCCCATAATCACAAAAATTATCTTGGACAAGTGATAAATGCATCATACTCGATTCTAAACATATTGCTCCTGCAATATCGCGTGACTAATTGTATCTAGGAAAGTTTCCATCCTTAAGCACCTTGGATTCTTTTAACCGTATAGTAAAAGCAAAAACACACAAGAACCATCAATTAACCAAAGCTAATAAAAAAACTTGATCAACAAGAGGACAAGTCAGTAAAAGCAAAAACACACAAGAACCATCAATTAACCAAAGCTAATAAAAAAACTTGATCAACAAGAGGACAAGTCAAGGACACACGGATCCTAATTCAACAAGCCGAGCCTCATTAAGGATCGAGTTGGGGGACATCCATCGGGACTGAATCGAACAATTTTGAACATTTCATGAGAAAATTTACATATACACCAGATATTCGTAAATATCAGGCATACAAATCAACAGCGATACATGCATAGACAGAAATTTACCAAATTTACGTACTTGTGATCGATTTACAATAACATGAAACAAACACTTATTTATGCATAGCTCTCCCAGAGAGAGAGAGAGAGAGAAGTCAGTTACATCCAAGCGAGATGCAGTTTGATAGCCATTACCATTCTATCAAAAAATTAAAAACAGTAAAACTTCTTTTCAGATCGATTCGGAAGAAATCCGAAAACCAGATAAGAGAAGAAATCCAAGTGATAACTACACATAAAGCGAAGATTCGAATCTCCCGTCAATTCTACCCAGATGTTCTCTCGTAAACCAAGAAGACTTAGTTCCACATTTTTTTTTTCACATCTAGTCCACGAAAACTCTCAAATCTTTAAAATTTCCTCAAAATTCATACCTTAAAATTCAAAGTCAACACAAAGTCATAACAACACCAAGGAAAGACAGAAAAATAACATCAAAATTTATCTGAATAACGAACTTTCACTCCTGATCGCGATCCGAACAGCTCCGATCAATTTCTTTAGCGTCGATCCTCCCTGCAAATTTGTATACACAGTAACAGACTGCTACAGAGATCGATACACCTATATATACACACAAGCGCGTATCTAGATATATATAAAATGAGAGTGCGCGTTTTTTGTAGAGAGAGATTACGAATCAGGAATTTTGGAGAGTGGGAATGGAAGACAGGGCTTTATATAGCTGGCAGCTGAAAAAGAAAACGTACAAAATTTGAATTCAATGGAGACCCATAAATGCAATTTTCCGGAGGGTTCCAATTCATTGACTACGTGTCGAAGACATTAACGATGTAGTTTGCTTGGTTGACAAATGTGACTAATTTAATATTTTTTAAGATAGAAATATTTGAAACCATTGCAAAGACACGTAGTGTCACCGAGGTTGCAATATCAATTTATATGAAATTAAATGATAGCTTAAATGAAATGTGAAATTAAATGAATTTATCAATTAATGTCACGTTGTATCACCTAGTGAGGCTAAATAACAACACTCTTTTTATTAAGCCACTGTTTAATGATTATTATTTGGTCAAAATAATATTTTGAATAGTCATTTTTAAGAAATATATGTTTAAAAAATAAGAATTTTTTTTAAATTTATATGGAATTAAATAATAGCTTAAATGAAATGTGAAATTAAATGAATCTATCAATTAATATCACGTTGTATCACCCAGTGAGGTTAAATAGCAATACTCTTTTTATTAAGCCACTATTTGATGATTATTATTTGGTCAAAATAATATTTTGAATAGTCATTTTTAAGAAATATATATTTAAAAAATAAGAAAAAAATTAAATCTACGTACAAAATATTTTATTGTGTAAGTACATGATTGAAAATTGATATGTAGAAAAAAATGTGGAAATTACATAATAGCGGGGATTTAAAGATCACAATCCAAAAATCATGGATCAAGTTTTATTATGCAAAAATCAGGTATTGATATAATAATTAAATATCCAAATTAACTCCCAAACCCTAATCATTTTTAATCCATCTTCCTTCTCTCACTTCTCTCGTCTCTCTCTAACTTCACTGTATCCTTGTCAGTCACTACCACCTAACGGCGATGCCTTTTTCTCTCCCCAAGTGCGGTCACCATAGCAACTAGTGTGGCGGCGTCGAGGTGTGATGGTGGTAGTAGTGGTTTAGAGCTGCCTGGTTTTCAGTGGTGGTATTAGTGGTGGTTTGGGACTGCTGTGATTTTCGAAGATGGAGACGTTGGGGTGTGGTGGTGGTGGAGGCTGCTTGTCAGGAATGTAAGCATTGTGGTGTTAAAAACTTGGTCGCTATGATCTCCGGTGTGATTTTCAGTAGTGTCGGCTTCGGGATGTGGTAGTGGTAGAGCTGGTTTGGGGCTACTGTGATTTTCGGTGATGGCAGTGTCGAAGCTTGTGGTGGTGGTAGTGGTGGTTTGGGCCTGCTATGGCTTTCAGCAATGGTGGCGTCGTGTTGTGGTGGTTTGGGAGTTGTTTTAGTGTTATTGGGGGGTTTTAGATAGTTTTTGTTGGTTGTACAGGTACAGATATTAGTGGTGATGGTGGATCTGACGGCAATATTTGTTGGAGGTACATGTGAAGTTGTTGACGGTGGTGGTGACCAATTATTGTTGTGTTGTTGATGATGTTGGTAGTTGTTGTTGCAGTGGTGGTAGGTGGGTGGGGGTGTCTGTGACCAACATTTAGGCGTCTGTGACCAATAGATAAAAATTTGACCTGTAATTTGAATGATATATGACCTCGAAATAATTTTCAAAATAATCTGTAACCAATAAAATTTTTGATTTGTGACCAACTAATTTAACGATATGTTACCAGTTAATGAATCTACAACCTATAATTATGAATTCGTGACCATTAATCGTGTAACTGTGACTTTATTATATTTAATTTATAAATATTTTAATTAATTAACTAATAAACATGATTTTTGTATTTCATAAACTTAAAACCTAATTTTTGGATTCTCCATACTTAATATCAGATTTATGATTTTTTTCCCAAAAAAATTCTCAAAGAATGATTATCATGCATAGGCTGATGATTGGAGTGTTTGCCAACAATGAGAGTGCTAATTTTCAATCATATGTTTGAATAATTTAATTTGTAAATAAAATAATAAATTAAAAAATAAATGATAAATAATACTTAAGGATTCATCGTGAAGTGTGGTTATAATTAAGAGCTTGTTTAGTACAACTAAAAAGTCAATTAAAATTAATTTTTTGATCGTTATTTCACTATTACAGTCGTCATTTTTGTATTTACTTCTCACAGGTGGGACTCACTTTATCATTAACGGTTAAAAAATCAATTATCAAAATCCCTATCGAACAAGCACTAAATTTTGACGATTTATTATTTTATGAAATGGGAAGTAAGCTCTGATGATCATTATTTGAAAATTATTTTTTCTAAATACTCATTTTTCGTCATACATTTATACAAATAAATAATATATGTAACCATGAAATTTTTCTAGTTTTTAATCACACATTTTGTTAAAAATTACTATTTAAAATATTTCTTTTTCCAAATAATGCCCACCGGTTAAATTGTGTGAATGAAATCATTTGAGTGGAACCATGCGTATCGTAGCCTATCTCTCAAGTCAAATGTCGGTTTTAAAAATCAACGGGAAGAAGTAATTAACAAACGACTGGTTCTTGGCACGACGCGTGCTACCGCAAGGAAATTTTGTCACGTGTCATGACGGCCCCACCGAATCAATACCAGGTGCTGACGCGTACGGATTAAGACGCGGATTTAAAAATAATACCCAATCATGTTTATCCATTATGTGATATCGTTTTCTGTAACCTAGGGTATGGTAGGATAGGATGCTACAATTATTGAATTGATTTTTTAATATTATTTGATTAGAAAAAATTTTACGTGTCCGATTATGGGAGAAAATTGTTGGAGAAGATAAAGTTGAGACTTGAGATGAAATGGATAAGTTTAAAGGAAATTTTTCACTTTTCGTCCTCAATATTTATAAAATATGATAAATATACCCTCGATCTTTTCTTTCGCATTATCTGTCCCAACATTTCAAAAAATCATCATTCTTGATCTCCTTTTTAAATAAACAGAAATAAAAGAAAGTAATAAAACAACAAAAATTAGGAATAATTGAAAATATAGTCCCATAATTTTCCAAAAATACAAATAAATTACACTTGAAATAATTAAACACCTAAAAATGAAGAATCTTAAAAAGTAAATATTTCGACTCCATCGCCAAACTCGCCTACCCCACGCCCACCCTTCAGCGGCCAAATATCATCTCCACAAATGCAGTCATATTGGTGGTGACAATGGTACCACCATCACCTTACAAAAATTAATCCAAGAAATATGTACATATACGGCCTGTTTGAGAGTGATTTTTTGGCCCAAAAAATTTTGACTGTTATTTCACTATTTTACCCATCATATTTGACTTCTTCTCTCACAGATTGACCCCATTTTTTTCGTAACGATCAAAATATCAATTCTCAAAGTCACTCCCAAATAATCCCATATTTTTCTCCAAACCACCCCTGCCCCCATCATATTTGACTTCTTCTCTCACAGGTGGAGCTCACTTTTTTTCCTAACGGTTAAAATATCAATTCTCAAAATCACTCCCAAACAGTCCCATATTTTTCTCCAAACCACCCCCCCTTCGTAGCATAACAACCACCATAACTGGACATTCACAAATCCTCCACAATTCGTGTCAAGAATCAAATCGCATAAAAAGGTTTCGGATTCTTGGAACCAAATCTCTATTATCTGGGTTATGATTTGATTCTTGCAAAAGGATGGAGATGGGCTGGCGAGGTGCCCATTGCATGTGTTGGTTCTACTGCGAATCTGCGATGGATGGTTATGTGGGTTAGGAAAAAATATATTTTATGTTTTATTTCTAAGATGGTGGTGGTGCTGTCACTGGCTAATTGCATTTCTATAGCAATTGACCTCCACCTCCATGCATTATCGCGCGTCTGAAAGCCAACTCCGACTCCACTACTTATCTTTCATCATCTCTTGCCATCAAATTGCAGAGGCCATTGTTTCCATGTTTAGAACCATCGCTTCATCTACCATCACCTCCGTGCATTAGCATGTCCCAAACCCTGCCTCCACCCCCCTTAACTTTCTTCAACTCAGCCATCAAATTTCACAGTCGACCGCTACTTCCCTGCGTAGAACTACCTACCACCAATATCACCATCAACTCACTACGTTGACAGGTAGCCATGGCTGCCTCCACTACTATCTTCAACTCCACAGACCACTATTTCCAATTCTCGAACCTTCAGAAAATTAGTCAAAATTTAAACTGCTGATCAGGCCTCAGATGTCATTCAAGGACTAAGAACATGTTTTGTACAACAGGAAATCTAAGAGCATACGAAAAGCAGTGAAGATAATCCATGAAACCTTTTAAGTTATACGCAACAAGTACACTCTGATGGGGGAATTGGGTGACAAAGATTGGTAGTGATTAACGGGGCAAGCCTGAGCAAGTTAAAGGAATATTCACGAAAATATGCTCTTCAAAACTAGGATAAATTACATGAAAGTTTGTGCGCAAGCTTGAAAAATATCAAAGCTCCATTAATTAGATAAGAACATTAGCTACACAAATAACATACCTCTACTGTAAATGTCGGAAGAATGAACCATTGATACCCAAAATATTGCCCAAGTAGAAAGCTGGTGTTAAAGTAATAAGTTAATTAGGTTAAGGGTAGTTTAGTCTTATTATGTTTCCTTAGTTTTGCACTATATAAACCATTGTAATCTTACATTATGCAACCAAGTTTGGAGGCTGTTATCAATCGATTTTCTCTCTTTCTCCTCCATTCTTCATCTTTGGTTTGTTGTTTTCTATATGATATCAGAGCGGGTTTGATTTTGGATTAAACTTGCAAGATGTCATTCTCCGGCGAGCGGCCTTGTGCCGCTCGTCCGGTGGTCAAAACTTTGTGATATGTTAGCGGCTGCGAAAAAAAAAATGGAGAAGCTGCAGGTTTGGTTTTCTCTCTTCTTTACTTTGGAAGAAGATTTTGCTAGAAGGAATAATCTCGATAATAGTACAGTTGACATCCCAGAAACTTCTGGGGTGAAAAGTAGAAACAAAATAATAAGTCCAAAAGACGTAGCAATGGAGGAGAAGAAGAAGTTCGGGTTGTGAAGAAAAGAATTAACACCGGACCGGATCCTCCCCCTTCGCTACCTGAAGAATTCAAGGATGCAATTCAAGAACTGGCCAATGGAAGAAGTATTTCACAGGAGATATTGGTGGTACAGAAGGGACTCTATAAATCTGATACAGAACCTCAACAAAGCCGGCTTTCTATTCCTCTAAATTCAGTTGTAGGAGAGTTTCTCAAGGATGAAGAGAAAGTCCATCTTCTGAAACGCTTCAATGGCAAGCTGGAGCACATATCTGTACCAATTATTGATCCTTTGCTAATAAGGGACAAAGTGGATTTGAGGAGATGGCCGATGAAGAAAAGCAATGGGAAGGAGAGCGTATCCTACATGCTGACTGGAAATTAGATAGATATGCTGAACAGGAACGACTTGAAAGTTGGGAACGTGGTGCAACTGTGGCCTGTCCGAATCGAAGAAAAATTGGTGTTCTGTCTGAATTATGACTTTTGTTGGTGTCGACGAGAGGTAGCCACAGCCCTAGAGAAAATGAAGTTGGAGGAAATTTGGCCAGGTTTGTTTTCGTAGGTTATGGCCTGTAGATTGGTTTTGGGTCCTATAGTATGTTGAAATTGGGCCAGTTGGTTCAAGTTGGCTTGGAATTGTTGTGTTGGGCTTGTTGGGTTAGTTTTTTTTTTAGTTCGGCTGGTATTTTAATTTTTGAGTAAGTGGGCTTGAAATGTTTGATGGGTCTGCTGAATTGGGCCTAAGTAGTGGGCTGTGGATTGCCAGCAGTTTGGTAATGTTGGATTTGGGCCTTGTATTTTGGGATTTCAATTTGTGCATTTGGGTTTAAAAAAAAAAAAAGGGAGAGAAAAAAAAGGGTTGGGCTCTAATTAATTAGGCCTGCTAGAGAAGTCTCTTAAAAAAAAAAAAAAAAAAGCAGATTAATTGGAGTTTTCCTCATTATGGCATTATGGAAGATGATTATGTACGGGCTGAATTTTGGGTTAAATTTCTTTGGTCAGCAATTTGGTTTCTGTGATTGATTTGGGCTGCTTTGGTACTATTAGACAGCTTATTGGGTCGGTTAATTAATGTTGGACCTAGTTTGCATTGGAAATTTGTTTTGGTGTTGATCTCGTGTATCTGAAATTTGGCATTTGTCGAGCTTGAATTTGAAATTTGTGGGGATTGAAAATTTCGTTTGATGCCCGGTTCACGGGATTTGAAAATTTCGTTTGTTTGCCCAGTTTATGGGATTAGAAATTTCGTTTTTCCAGTCTATCTGGAGTTTGGAATTTGGCATAGTCAGTTCTTGGAATTGATATATCAAGTTCATTTGAAATTTGAAATTTGCATCCGTTTGGTTTAGTTGAGATTGTGTGGTTTCGTTGGTTATCTGCAGTGGGTTTAGCTGAGATTGTATGGTTTCATTAGTTATCTGCAGTTCGGCATCATTTTCCTACCTTTCGTTGCTCTCCGTCGTTGCAGCTTGTAGACTTTGCCATGAAGTCAAATTCGATTTATCATTTACGCTTTTTGTTGGTCAAACTCTCGTTGCTCCTTGTCGTAGTATCGTGAGTTTGAGGGGGATGTTAAAGTAATAAGTTAATAGGTTAAGGGTAGTTTAATCTTATTATGTTTCCTTAGTTTTGCACTATATAAACCATTGTAATCTTACATTATGCAACCAATTTTGGAGGCTGCTATTAATCGGTTTTCTCTCTTTCTCTATTAATCGGTTTTCTCTCTTTCTCCTCCATTCTTCATCTTTGGTTTGTTGTTTTCTACAGTCCCCGATCCAAGTCATCAGTCCTCGAGAATCAGAACTGTTCAAATATTTATTACATCATCACCATGGCCCTCGCGAGGGGTCTCATTCGGCAACAATATGGAAGGTTGAGAACCAGCTTGCTCCTCTTTAATGGCTGAGAACGATATCTATCAGGAAATAGGTTGGACACCGACGATGCAATGCTCCCAAGAAATATTGTGCTTAAACATGGACATTTTCAGGGATCCTTGTGATGCAAGGTCAGACAGAGAGCGCAGGTTATCTGGCACTTTGAAGTTTGTATCAGAAGGTAATGGCTGCAGTTATCCAGTATTTGACAATACCTCCAAGCTTTTGATGTCCTGTTTTAACTGTGTCACATATGATATGGCACGTTCAAGAAGTAGAGGATCATCCAGCATATTTTCTAGGAGGCTAAGCAAAACTTGCCTATAAGGCTATAACCTTGAGCAGCCAACAATGGCCTTGCTACCTGACGACTTCTACAGAAGATTGCAACCTTGTAAACCTGCCTATAAACTTGAGCAGCCAATAATAGGCTCTCCAAAACTAAGATAAATTGCATGAAAAAATTTGTGCACAAGCTTGAAAAACTTCGAAGCACCAATAATTAGTTAACAACATTAATTGCAAAAAATAACAATTAGAAGTATCTGCCAGCATGGTAACTGAAAATATACCTCTACTGTAAAGAATTCAAGATTCACAAGAGCGCCTGAAATCTGCCAATCTGACCACTTCTGAAATCTAGTCTAGAGATTAAATGTGGGATGAATGCACCATTGGTCCCCAAACATTACCCAAGTAGCAAGTTGGTCCCTGATCCAAGTCCAACAAACAAGTTGGTAGCCAACCTTCCATTATAGTTGCACAATCAGTCCTCAGCAATCAAAACCACTCAAATATTCATTACTTCATTGCATGCCCTCGTGGGGTCTCATAACTCCTCTTTAATGGCTGAGAATGATATTCAGGAAATAGGTTGAAGGCCTACGATGCAATACTCCCACGAAATATTGTGCTTCAACATTGACATTTTCGGGGATCCTCATGATGCAACTTCAGACAGAGAGTGCAGATTAATGAAGCCGAAAAGGTTGGAGATTATCTGGCATTTGGAAGTTTGTATCAGAAGATAAAGACCGCAGTAATCCAGTATTTGACAATTCCTCCAAGCTTTTGATGTCCTGTTGTAACCATATCACATGTGATATGGCATGTTCAAGAACTAGAGGATCATCTGGCATATTTTGTAGGAGGCTAAGAAAAACCGGCCTATAAACTTGAGCAGCCAATAATTTTAACAAGAAAAAGAACGCAAAGTTTCCTCGCCAGAAATTAAAAAAACTTATGAGACCCGACCATACCTGTCTTTGGCAACCATTTGCTTCTAAATTGTTCTACAAATGCATATTGATTGACATATATTTGCACGAACTCTTCAACAGCATCAACCACATTTTGCCCACTTTTCGAGCAGTACAAAATCCTGCCTACGTGCTTAAACATCTCCCTCTGCACAACAAAATTGCTGCAATTTTTCAAAATGCTTTTCAACCATCCACGACGCACATGCCAAATGGATAATAAAACGTGGAATTGGAAGGCTTCTCTACAAGTGATAAGCATCAGAAATTTTCCAGTTTCAAATCCACAACTAGGGAAATATAACATCTGAGAATCAAACTGCGCAACTTACCTTATAACTGAAGCCTCAACAGAAGGATCATCCACAAGGTTTCCACCTTGGTTCCTTTCTGGGTTCTTTCAACAAGAGTTGACATCCATTTGTGAATACTTTGACCAGGTCAACTAGAGCTAATGACCCAGGCAACTGTAATAGGATTCTGAGAAGAGTCAAATACAAACAGGGATCACAAAGCATATTGCAGAAGTCAAAAGGAAGAAAGCAAATTAGTGAAGATTCCAAATCAGCAAGCTAAAGCAAATGCAAGGAGTATTAACTCCCTTCTTTTATGTTTAGGGATTTTTCTTTTACTTTTCTTAGTCTTATTTTCCGCTACGAGATTACCTGGGTCGTCCAATTGGCAACTTTCAAAAAAAGATAGGAAAAAACTTGAGGAAAAAATTACAAAATGTGCAGTTTTACCAATAGCATTACAGTCAGTCACTATTTTCAAGAAAAGCAGAAGGTAAATAGCAAGTCTTGCCTTTGGATTATTATTTCTAGTTTTGTCCCACTTTCTTGCTAGGTTCTGCATAAATGACAATTAGCTAGTACCAAATGACAAATACACCAGAATTTTGGCCCTCGAGCTTCTGGAATTGCTAAGCTCTCAGTCACTTCAGAGCTCATCCCAGAATGTTTTATTCATTGTACTTGCAAATGTGGTCTACAATCAGGTGTTATAATATTGGATTAGTCTATAAGTACAAAATCAATTACTAAAGTTTGACAAACTTGACAAGTTGCGGCTCCCTGTTAGTGGGGCGGCTGGCCCCACCACCACTCCACCAACAGGGGGCCACCACTTGTCAAGTTTGTCATTGATTTTGTACATATAGAATAATCCTATAATATTTACCACAAATTACAAGTTCATTACGCCCTTAATCACCCTTCTAATATGTATAAAAGTTGAGGATGAAATAAAATCGTTCATAGGCCAAAAAAATAATTAGAAAAACGAACCTAAAATGGCAAAGGCATCCTTTCATCACATGTCGTCTCCCAGGCCTACTTCCTTACGTTTAATGCTTGAGTTTTCTCCAATACCAGATTCGCTCTCCCTGTAGTCTTCAGGACCATAACAACACCAATACCTAAGAAATCCAAGAAAAATGTAAGTTGCTAAAATTTTCTTCTTACACGATTTCACAATGGTAGAATACGTTACAAAAATGTAAGACAAATAGCTTTCAGCATGAATTAATTCAGAACGAAATTGGATGATAGACCAGATTATTAACACGAAATTTCTAGTTCAAGGTGATATTTCAACAAAGCACAAGTATGAAATGCGACTTACAAGAAGTGGCATACAGAGTATATTCAAGATATCCGTCGACCCTTGGTTTGTTGAAACCCCCTTCAGGTCTCTTCCTTCTCGAATCAATTCAGAAGCGAGCTGACATTTTGCATTACTGGACTCTCTTTTTACAAAATTATCTACTCTAGCAAAAGGGATTAGTGCAATATCATCACCAACTTGACAACCGCTTCTACTTTAACCCAATTTAGATGAGCAGCAGAAAACTCAGCATATGGAGGATCTTGCACAGGAAGGCTTAATATATGCTCCATGCCTCCATTCTTGGTATCTACATTAAGAAGATGAACATGAAAGCAACAAAAAATTCAGAGAAGACTTTCGAGAATGCAATAGGCATTACGAGAAATTTAAATTTTACCTCATTATTTGGTAACAAGGTAAAGTTTTTGTGAAATAAGTCCGCGATTGAGCTACGTAACAATTCAAATTTCTCGAAGTACTTCAAAAAAAAAAAAAAAAAAAAAAAAAAAAAAAAAAAAAAAAAAAAAAAAAAAAAAAAAATTCATATGATGGGGTACCCTTCAATACATCGTCCCAATCTCCTCTAATGAAAATTTTACTTGACCAGAGATTGCCTATATTAAACCATCGACATCTTCTAAAAATTATTGAATTATTCTCTTATCTAGTTTTGTTTGCAAAGGCATACAAATCGACAACACAAATCGACTTTTCTCCCAATACAAACCAACATAATCATATCCTTGATCCCCGTAACGTTTACCAATTACCATAATTATAATTTGAGTCTAATGATCATTCCTCCTCCATTTTCGCTATTTTCTTTACATTTTGGCCAAACTTTCTTGGTTCAGATTCGAAGTGGACGATGGGAAATGGTAACAGAAGGTTGGTGAAAATGTGATTTTAAACTGCTCAGTTCCCACGCAAAGATTGGTAGAATTGGCTTGTTAGATTGACAGATTTTTTATGAAAAATATTAGGGCTACAAAAAGAAATCGCGAAATTGCAAATTAAACCAAAATTGTTGAGTTGAAACCGTTGATTTGAGTCCACGTGGACCTGTGATTTTTTTCCCTCAAACCAAACCAAACAGTTTCAAAATGGTTTGGTTTAGATTTAGATTTTCAAAAAGCGCACAAAATCTCACAGAACTGTTTTAAAATTTTTTAAATAAAACATTAATTTTATTAACTTAAAATTTTACGATTTTCACTTTTCAAAAAAAAAAATATCAATTTAATAATACAAATTACAACCAGCCTATTGAAATAATCATAGAAAGTAAATTATTTTTATCATTATTGGTCTATGATTTAACAAGTTCACGACACACGTCCTCATCTAATATTTAAACTAAACTAAAATTATTCCAAAATTATATAAAATGAAAAAAATATATATAGGCACTTTCAACAATCCAATCATAATTCAATAAAACTACGTCAGCAAATTACATACAAGGTTTCAGAAGCCCTAACATAAACTCTCATTTTCCTAACATTTGACGCTTGTCTACCACTTGTGAACGAATTGTCAGTCTCATTTGCTGTTTGTCTGCTAATTTTTACTTAAATTGTCTTTTTCTCTCTTCTCTTTCAGTAAGTCTCAAATTCTCATTCAAACCATTTTTTCGTTATTCTTTCTTTCATTTGTTGTTTTTGACCTTATTATACACTCATTAATTGTGGTTTGGATAGAAAAATAACTGTTTGTGAATTTTTACTTGAATTGCCTCTTTCTCTCATTTTTTTCGATAAGTCTTGGATTCTCATTCATACCATTTTTTCGTTGTTTTTTCTTTTATTTATTGTTTTTGAACTTATTATACGTTTGTGAATTGTGGTTTGGATAGAAAAATAATTGTTTTGTGCCTAGATGATTCATGCACTTGTTTATAGTTTGGAAAAAACGAATAACGGATCGTATTGATTGTGTGAGAATGTTAAAGTTTCCTAACTAGTAATACTGCCTTCTACTTTCATAACATAGTTAGAGAACGAAATTTGTTCAATTCCCAATATATTGAAACTCTATCAATCCTTGTACATCCAAATATATCCTGTTCAATCCTTATTTAACATCATATTAGCAAGACAAAAGGAGTTTTAACTGGCAAAGATGACGAGGTGAATTCACAGATTTTTCATCCTTGAGTAGTGTATTGTCAATTTAAACCTTAAAATTGCATGTAACTTTCAGTTGAATTTGAAAAAAAGTTTTTAAGTGTTTGATAATTTTGTCCTCTAACTATCATTTGAGATTTTTAACTTCATATGGATGGTATCAATTGCGTTGGAATCTAAGTCACTATTTGATGGCCTTTTGTTTAAGATTTCGTTTTTACATATTCATTTTTAACCAAATATTTACACAATAAAATATTTTGCACGTAAGCTTAAAACTTTGTACCTTTTAAACGAAGATTCTAAAAAATTTACTACTCAAAATATTATTTTTCCTAAATAATTTCCAACAAATATTGCCTAATTGTTTCACAAAACTTTTATTTGATAAAAATTGATGGTATATGGGGTCCAAAGTTGATAAAAACTGTGGTTAAAATTGAAGTTTGATCAATATAAAAATTGGTAAAATTTTAGAAGGTTGAGAGTTCATATCTACATCATGTGGAAGATTGAGGAGCCCAAACCATAAATTATTGAAGAATGTATTTCACGGAATAAATATTTAGGACTAGACAATGAGTTTAAAAGTAAAAATCGAACACAATCAAGTATCACGTGAGACATTTGATCATCATAAATATAGCCTTCTATAGGCCCTCAAGGTAATATGAAATCGTAAACAAAATAAACTATTTTATTTATCTTCCATTTAATTACATTTACATTGAAATATAAGGAAACAGCCACAACCATTTTATGCACACATATTCGGCATTCTCGGATCTAAATCATGAGTTTTTGATTTAACAAAAATTCGACAGTAATAGTGAACTTACACGTGTACATAATGATTGTATAGATATAAAAGAACAATTCCCTATACGACACATGTACGTAATGATTGTATAGAGATAAAAGAACAATTTCCTGCGTACAAGAAACAGTTTACAGGCACCATACAAATGCTCAGTTGCCAGCATCTGTGTGGTGCATTTTTTTGTTTGATTTGATTGAAATAAGAGTATGTTTGATTACTCCATTTTCCATGGAAAATGTCCATTCAATTTAAAGTGTTTGATTGTCCAAATTTTCCATGGAATTTGAATTCCCCCCTCCCCTCACGTGACCTTGTTTTCCTTCATTTGGATTTTCCACCCAATTTTTTATTTATTTTATTTTTTTAAAATTTTTTTTGACAATGGGAACAAATTCTATGAATAATTGTAAAAGAGAATATTCTTTTAATTGAAAATTTTTATTTAAAATTGGCAATGAAAACAAATTCTAGGAACAATGGTAGAAGTGGATATCCCTTAAATTGACAATTTTCATGTAAAACAAAGTCAAACGAACACTAAAAAACACTTTATTTCAACATTTTCCACGTGAAAAATTATACCAATCAAACACTATCAATTGACAATTTCCAGGAAAACAATTTCTAGATAATTGAATTCCCTGGAATTCATTTTCTTTCCACCCAAATTTCACATTTGCAATCAAACGGACCCTAAGTGAAATTCTGTCATGTGTTTATCTGTGGAAAAATCCTGTGAAATTTTTCTGGCTAGCATGGTTCCGTAAATGAATAAAACCAAAGCTGACCAGTTCCATTTTGACTCGATCCCTAGTGTACTATTTTCAATATACCTAAATTAGTGTAAATGGGAAAAGCTATCCCAACAGAGAATGACTAACTATAAATAAAATAATTTTATAGGACGCTACTTGACGTACGGGGACCTTGTGAGAATACACACGATGTGCCCCTTGCTATTTTTTTTCAAATGGGGCTCGTTGCTACAGTGGCTGGGCTTAATCCAATTATATAACCACGTACCAGAATCAATAAATACAATCAATAATGCTTTAATTAGAATTAAACCGGCTATTCGGTCCGATTGTCTTGTGGGTCGGACAATACGCCTCTCCTCGATAAACCACAAGTATATAAACGTGATCTCGTGGCCCTTTTTCCTTCTCCTCTAAGAAGAATCCTCGCGTTCTCACTCATTCTGAAAATATACGGTAGCGATTCTTTGTTTCGAATTTTCGCCTAGCCTCGCATTTTGAAAATCCTCCCTCTCTCTCTCTAGAAACCATAGTTTTCTCGTAATTCTAGTTGTGTTTGTCGATTCATAATTTGTCGATCACTCGAAGAAAATCGAATTTCGTGAATAATTGCGGGTTATTGATATTTGGTATTCGTTCCGCAAATATATAGAAATTGGGTTCTAAATCGATTTAGTCTGAAATTTTTGTGTCTTTTGTGCGTTGTTCTGTGTTTTCTCTTGTTTATTCTTTTGGATTGTTAAGTATCTCGGATTCCGGGAATACGAATCGCATCGAAAAATTATTCAATTTTCTTGCCTATTAGAAAAAATAGAAAATGGTTGGAGGTGGGAATCGGAGGGACGAGGGATCGTTTAAGATGACTAATAACAATGTTTTTGCGGCGCTTGATAATTTTAGGAAGAAGAAGAAGTCAGATAAGGATAAGGGCTTGAGGAAAAGCAGTAAGAGCGGTTTGAAATCTGAGGCTGGGAAATCGAAAGAACCTGAGGAGAAGCCTCAGGTTTACTGGGCTCCTGCGCCTTTGACAGTGAAGTCATGGGCTGATGTGGATGATGAAGATGATGATGATTACTTTGCCACCACTGCCCCACCTCAGTCTGTATGGGGAGGTTCGGGTTTGAATCAAACTGAAAAAACTATGCAACCAGATCACGTTGAGGTAAATATATAGACTGATGTTTATATTATTTGTGTGTTTTTTCCCCTTTATTTGACGAAATTATTGATTGGGATTTATCACATTTATATTGTCGGTGGATGATTGTTCTGAACGAATCCAGTTAGTTTGGTGTTGCTTTTGGTGTTTATGTGTGTGTTTATGCCAGGAGCTATGGCAAAATAACTGAAAAACCGATTAAACCAATCAACTGAACCGACTCAGGTCGGTTTGACACAAGTAATTGATTTGGTTTGGTTTTCTTTTAAACAAAATCATGGTGGGTTGGTTTACTCATGGTTTGAAGCCTCAAACTGTTGGTTAACCGAACCAACCAATTTATTTACATGTTCATCTTTTTTTAAAAGAAAAATAAAAATCAAAAGAGAAGCCTTAATCTCATAACTATATCACGCTTCTCTCCAATCGGTGATGTTGTCGGTGAGTAATAGTACTAAAAATTTTCTTTCATAAGCTCATTATGTTGTAATTAGTTTTTTCCTACTCAGGGAGTCAGACTACATAATGCCTAAAAAGGTAACAAAATTCTTAAGTTTCTATTGATCTATCTCTTTAACTTGATTTTATTTGTTAGTCTATAATTTTTGTAATATAAAATTATTTAATTATTTTAGTTCTTATAATTTTATTGGGCCCAAAACTCGGACAAATTTCTTTTAAAAAAAATTCAGGTTGGACTAAAAGTCCCAACCGATTAACCGAACTGAATCAGTTTGGTTTGGTTTTGTTGAAGAGTTATAGTGGGTTGGTTGGGGTTGAAATTCACCCAAACAGACTAAATTGGTTTTGGTTTCGGGTTAGAGTCAAAACCAACCCAAACCAAACTGCGCTCACTATCTTACCCTTTTGTACTTGTGTTTACCATCTTTTGCCTAAGCAACGAAATTTATGCAGTTTATATATAGATAATAGGAATGTGTGTTGAATAATTATGACTTGATGTTATGCACTGTCATCCTTCCCCTACCATCTGTTGTGTATATACTCTTTCATGTTTTATAAAGAGACACGATCTCGGTGTTGAACAGAAAAGAGGGGAAAAAAAACTGGGAAAGGTGAATGGATGATTCTCAGTGTTTTGTGCTACGGCAAGTAATTTATACCTTCAATCATGATACATCTGATACTTCTGGGATATTTAGTTGATTAAGCTGTAAGCCGTTGAAATTATTGATTTGACCTTGCCCCTTAATTGGATCATTAAGACATGTTTACAATTGATGTTTTTGGTAAAGGCTCCCATAGTGAATCGGTACATTCATTAGGCTTATCTTTCTTGCTCTTTAATATTTATCCTTTCCATTAGATTTTATATTCCCTGACCATGATTTAGTAGCCAAGTTTTAATCTATATACTTATCTAATGTTCTCTGTGTGTGTGTGATGCAGTTTTTGGAAATAGCACTTTCTTAATAAGTGTAAGGAAGCAGTTATTTTATTTTTTGGCTGATAGAATGAGATTTTTTCTTTAAATGCGTTATATGCCCTTCTAAAATTAACTTAAGTTGATGTCCAATTCAATATTTGTTATGAATAGCATCAAATTTTTTCCTTTAAATGGCTAATATACCATTCAAAAAGAAGTTACTGAAGTTTGAATATAATAAAAAATTCATTGTTTTAGATTACTGAAGAAGAATGCACCAAGAAATACATTGTTAGTGTAAGATTTATAACCTTCCTTGCAGAATTTATATTTCCTAACTCCACGCCTCTCTCCCTTCCTCTCTCTGTATGTTTGTGTTCATTAACAGTGCTAACTTATAAGTATATTTCAGACTAGATACTTAGGAACTGCGACAAACTATGTTGGTCTACCTTTCCCTCTTTGAACATGTTACACAGAGATCGCCTCACTCTCGTGAGCAACAATAGAGCCAATCATTATGTCACTGGTTTTTGTAGTTAGTAGAACTGCCCTATATCCAATTGCCTAAATCTTTTTCCTCTGGTAAGATGAAATCCCAGAAGATGACATTATTTGCAAATCTGAGATCCCAGGTTTTCAATGTATTTCCTGGCTAGATTTCATATCATTCATGGAATTTTAGGTGATGAATGTAATTGAGATAAATTGGGTAAGTTAATATGATTGTCTGTTGGAATTGCAGGAAAGTGAAAGTGAAGATGATCTTGATGAAGCTGATGATGTGGAGGAGGAGGAGGAGGAGGAACGCGGGCATGAATTGCAAGTGCAGGAAAAGCCCGAGCTAGAACCGATAGAACCTCCAGAAGCTTCACCTGCACCTAAAGAGACAGAAAGGCAACTATCTAAGAAGGAGAGAAAGAAAAAAGAGATGGCCGAACTGGAGGCTATTTTGGCTAATTTTGGTGTTACCCCAAACGAGAAGGTCATTGATCAATCATCTGGTAATTGTGTATCTCCTTGTCTTCATGAAAACCTTTTATTTCTCTTTTGCTAGAATCAGCTTTATTTTAAGATTTCTTCTTCATAAATATGCTTTTTGATCTGCTGTCTTCATGTCTGGTCCTTGTGGCTTGATTTTATTGTTTCTTGGGTAATTTTACATCTTATTGAGACATCAATGTGGACTTTCATGAATTCATTCTCTCTAGTGGTACTTTTTAGTAAAAATTGACTATCATTGGTGAGACTATAATGTCAGAGATATTTTAAATGATAACCTTTCCAGCTAAATGCCTCGTTTCTTTACAAACTTGCAGATGCTACAAAAGAAAAGAAAGAGGGAGAGTTGAATGGTGAAACAAAGAAAGATAGTGTCCCTGCAGAATCCAAAGGTGCAAAGAAGAAGAAAAAGAAGGATAAAGCTTCGAAAGGGGTGAAGGAACCGCAGGAGCAACCAGGCAGCTCAAATGTTCCTAATGGACAAGAGGAAAGTGCTGGAACTGAACAGGTGGAAGATGATGCATCAGCTGTTGACATGAAAGAGCGGCTAAAGAAAGCGGCATCTGCAAAGAAGAAGAAATCTAGTAAAGAAATGGCTGCTGCTGCAAGAGCTGCTTCCGTGGAGGCTGCTGCAAGGAGTGCGAAACTTGCTGCTGCTAAGAAGAAAGAGAAGAATCATTACAACCAACAGCCTGCACGTTAAGGGCAGTTTTTTGAAATAATTGCAGATGGAGCTGGGTATCTCATCGTTTATTTGCTCATGCAAAATAATCTTCGTACTCCAGCCTCTTGTTTCATGATAAATGGACATGCTAATACAGTTTTGCTTATTGAGTTCTTTTTTAATTTCATAATTTTAACTCCAGATATGAGTTTGTGTCGTAATTGTACTTTTTACAATGTAACAATCGATTTTGTCGAATTTTGTTATGATGGATTAAGTTGCCTGCTGGGACGTCATGCTTTATCACATCTTGCATTAAGGTTATGTTAATTGAGCTCTCTTATTAGTCTTGCATTCTTAATCCTCACTGGACGGAATTAATTAATTGGGAGGCTGCGCGGATGAGTTTATTGAATGCATACAAGAAACTGACCTCCTTGCTTGTGTTTGTATCCAATTGTGTTGGAGCTAAGAAGTGCAGACCCTTCATATTTCTCTGAAACTCTTTCAATTCTCTTTGTTTCAAGATGAATGATTTGATTTTACTCAAATAGATTTTTAGTAGTTTGCCATTAAAGAGAGAAAAAGTACATGAAAGGAGGATGAGAAGGGAAATATAAAGCTTTTTTTGCAGGGCAATTTCGGAAGTATAGAAGTTGATTCACTTGGCTAAACTTGGCTAACTTCCGATTAATAAGGATCTAGTTGTTATGATCGAGTAATGAGCTAAATAGAGTGGCCATAAAGGATTTATGTATGCTTACCTATGTAACTTAATTTGTTGTTGTTAGTAAATGTAAAGTGTACATGACATTTGTTGCAAGGTTTGTAGCCATATATTCATGCTTTAGGGGTGTTTTCTTCTCCTTTATTTTGCTTGGTTTTTTCAATTCTTGCTATCAAATATAATGCCCAATGTCCAAATTGTTATCGAGGTGCATTTTATCACTATCTTAATTTTCAAGTGAAGGCTAGAAAATGATTGAATTATCATGGTATGCTAAAGTATGCGATGTAGTGGCTTATTTTTTGTATTCTATATGATGAGTGAATATGACAACTGACAATCATCTTATGTGCTAACGGGTAAAGTCTAGCATGTCAAATATTTGACTAAGCTTATAAGGTGTTTTTGAGTTTTAATTCAATTTGTTGTACATTGAATGAGGATTGAATACGACAATTGACAAACATCTTATGTGCCTATTCAGTCATGTCTAAGTCCCTGTATGGTAGGGGTTGAAACTTAGATTTCAATTTAAGTTAACATCAACAGGGTATTCGTTTTCTGTAATTTTGTTACTTCAAATCACAAGTCAATGCTTTTAATAACAAATTGCTACATAAGAAGATTACTGCAGTATGTATAGTATTACTCTTTATTAAAATTTACTAAAAAATTAATTTTAGCCCCCTACCAAACAAGGGTGTGTGTAAAGTCCAGCTTGTCGAATATTGGAGGAAGTCCTTACTAAAACTTTGCTATTTAAACTTTTCATTATTCTTTTGACTTTTGATTTGGATGTGCCTTCTATAATACTAGTTTATTTTCTAGGCTCTATAAATAATATTTTGTACTAGTATCAAGTTATGACTTGTATTATATGAAAGCACCCATTCCAAAAGCATTACTCTTGTACAAAGGTATTGAAATTCCTAGTGTCAGCCACGAGTTCACACTAAATACTAATTTTCTGCATCTTCTTTTGAAATAATACGACTAGTTTAATTGTTTAAATCAAAGAGTTTATCGTTTGGTAGAGGTACAATAAATTGTAGCAAAAGGTCAAAAGAATAATGAATTTAATTGAATAATATTTATATCCACAACACATTAAAATGCCAAAATATATATTTGCCTAAGCCACGACCAAAAAATAAAAACACTAAATATTTTAGTCTCCTATGCATCCATTCGTACTGTGTGACTTCTTACTTTAATGTAAATCTATATTTCGAAATAAAAAATAAAGGTATAAAAATCCTTTTTTTATACAAAATTTGACTTCTTAACAATTAAACGGGAAAATTTCATTGATCAAAATGTTTTATTAGGGCAGCTATATTGACACTATAATTGTTTCAGTTACGTTAAAAGTCTTCAATCTTGCTTATTATCATAATTATGGGCTTATTTTTTTTTGTCGAACTCTTATCCTTCAACTTCCGTTAAATAGCACATTTGGTCCCTAAAGATAATTTTTGTCCAAATATTGTATTAGTGCGCATAAAATGAGGGCAAATATTCTTTCAATAAGTGTGATTTAATTATTTAAATACATAAGTGGCATAGAAGTCTTTTACATTCCCTAACACACGTTCTAGATGGAAACCTTTATCAAGACAAGTTGAAATTTTCAACTGTGGTGTTCCTTTAAATCCGTATTTTAGCTTTCAAGTTTCAGATTAAATTTTTGAGATGTGAGACATTATAGGTAGTTTCCATTCCACAATTTGTTCCTTACATGTTGTCATGTTCTTTTTTCATTTTTTTTTAAAGAAAAAAACTAACAATCTGAACTCCTTGTATCAGTTCGGTTAAACCCTCAGACTTAGTTTAAACCTTCAAGTTCAATTTGCAATGCTTGCATGAAGTACCATCTTCGTGATCAGGGACGGATCCAAAATCGGGCTACAAAATTTCAAGTCGGACTAATACGCCGGAAAAAAATTTACACACAAAAAACTGTTTTTTCAAAAAAAAAAATGAAAAATGCATAAAAAAAAATAAATTTCTTGGGCCTTGGGGGGGACTACAGCCCAGCCCAGTCCCCCCTGTATCCATCTCTGTTCATGATGTAATAATTCTCAGTTTTAGATGTGGTAATTGATTTCTTTATATGGTTTCATGGCCGGATCAGTTGTGATAGGCTATAAGTAACTCGCTGAGTGTATTTATGTACTTATCCTTCTCTTTTATCATTACATTTACTAAATGATTTTAGCTTGGAGAGTGGTCGATGGCTGTATGGAAAATTCAGCATTCTGATGTGTATTTAAAACTACATCGTGAATTGTTTATTTTGGACAGAGATCGAGACTAGTTGGGTTCGATATCTCTTCGAATTATCTATCCACGGGACTTGGTTTCACTTCAATTCGATATGAGTTATGCCTTATTTTGTAAATTGTGATGTTGTTACTCAACAATCTGCTTGTGTGCAACTTCATTGACTAAACTACTATAGGATAAATTCTAAAATTTCAATATATTGTGAATGTATGGCTTATGTATTTACCTTTCAAATTCAAAATTTCAGAACGATTCCTGAAAACTGTTTTAGTTGCAATTTAGGTGTTCTAACCCATAACAAATAGCTAGATTTGAGACATACGAATACAAGGCCTAACTCTTAAGATTGCAAATTTCCTTAGTAGATCTTATAATCTGTAGCACAATTTCTAATATTAAGGATCCTCAAAAGAGATAATAGTTGAGTATATTTTTGTTACTGCTCAAATTACTGATTCATTAGGACAACATTTTCTCATTGGTATTATTATACTAATATTTTGTTTTACCAGTACATGTAAACTAACTAGAGAAAAGTGCAATCGAGGTATTCTAACCCACAACGAATAGCCAAATTTCAAGAGAGGTAATATCAGAGCATACTTTTGATACTGCTCAAATTACTGGTTCATCATGACTGTTAAAACTAATATCAGTATTCTGGATCCTACTGAGAAGCAAAGAAAATTTAGAAACCCACGATCTTAAGGAACTCAAGGTTTTATTTCTGATTTTCGATGTCCTTACAATGAAGGAGTAGAGTCCCTTTTATAGGAGAAGAGTCTCCTACAATCAACCGAAACAATCACATCGGCTAGTACAATAATTAGACAACCGAACAAACAACTTTAAAACATATAGGACTTGAGCACAATTATTATACTAGTGAACACACAACTTTTGATTAGATAGATGATAAAGTGGAACCTATTAATTTTGGTAATACTAGCAAACACATCAAATTGTAATATGTTTTAATGTTGATATCATGGTTTCATAGCTTTCAGAAAGAACTTCACAACTTTAGAAGTATTACCAAGAATTTATTTCTCTCTCTCAAACAATGAAGCTAAAAATTGTATGTCCACTAGTTTAATAATTGTTCTTGAATTCTATATGTTTTAAAGTTGTTTGTTCGATTATCTAATTATTGTACTAATCCATGTGATTGTGTCGATTAACTGTAAGGGACTCCTCCTATAAAAGGGTTTCTCCTCCTTCATTGTAACCGAAAATCAGAAATAAAGCCTTGAATTCCTTAAGATTGTGAATTTCTCAATTTCCTCTGCTCCTTTGTGTGATCTAGGGATGACAATCGAGCTCATCGGCTCGGGTCGCCCGTGGCTCGGTTCGAAAAAAGTTCAAACTCGTCGGACTCGAGACTCGAGACAACCGAGCTGAGACTCAAATTGAGCCCCATTTTTAAGTGCCTGGCAAAATCCGAACTGACCCGTGTGGTTCACTGGCTCGAAAGAACCAAGCATATATTTAAAAAATTTAAAAAAAAAATTAAAGATAGCGTGCTGCTGCCAAAAATAAGCAGCAACTAAAATGTTACTTGCTGCCTTTTTAATTAAAAAAATTCAAAATCAAACAAAACCTGAGCCGAGCTGGGCTCGGAAAGGCTCGAGCCGAAAGCTTGAGTCGAGCATAATTTTTTTGCCGAGCTTTTGTTCAGGCTAGCTTGGGCTCGAAAAAAAGCTCGAAAATTTTATCCGAGTCGAATCTGAGCTTAAAATTTTGGCTCGTGAATTGATTCGACTCGTTGACATCCCTAGTGTGATCTAAAATACGAATATTAATTTTAGCAATCATGATAAAAGTATGTTCTACTACCTTTAACATAAAAAAATTGTGCTGCGGATTACCACAAGAACAATTGCAATTTTAAGAGTGGGCTCTGTATTTGTATTTGTATGCGTTATATCTCACTATTTATTGTGGGCTAGAATACCTACGCTGATCTACGCTCTAGTCCAGCACGACTGAATGACGTCACTCTCCTCTCCATTTAATGCAAAGCGTCATCACGTTCATCTCTCTTCCAATACAGAAAATAATCTCTTCAGTCTAAACGATCGCGAAATCTAGGGTTTTCATCCAACAAATTTCGCACCATTATTGCCGAATTTACTGGTGAGTTTGTCCATATTTTTCTCGTAGGAATATACGGAATTTACTTTCGCTGTTATAATATAATTAAAGAAATTTCGAGATCATTTTTTGAATCCATTGAATCAATTTTTTTTTCGATTCTTCAATACTTCTTGATTAATTCGTGATCGTTTTCATAATGTCGTGCGGTCGTACTCCTGAATTTAGGTTTATTGAAGTTGATCACGTAATCCTTGGCATTGATTTTCATTTTGGATGTGCTTACACGCATTACGCACATAACTTGTGTCAATATTTGTGTACGTGTATGTATGTATAGGTATTTGTTGTGTCATTTTGCGTTTGTGACATAATTTCGAGTCTGGGAGAGATTTTTGAGTGGGATTACTGAAGAAAAAAGTGTATGGATCTATAAGATTTCTCAATGTATTAATTGCAAAACTTGTAAACAGAAAATGAAAACTTTTATTTACATATCCGTTGCTCTGTGTATGTTAGTGTTTACACTGATACCTTAGTATGATAGTTTCCGTAAGGTTAGTTATGATCTCTGTCTGTTCATTATAAATTGTACTGTTTTTATTAATTTATTGTGGGATAAAATTTATATTTTTTATAAATTCAATATAATTTATTGAAAGTTATTTATATACATGGTCTCTGATTAGTGTAGAATGGTAAATTTGTCCGTTGTATGCAGTTTCACATAGTTGTTCCCATTTCATTGAGATCTTGAAACTCAGAATTTAATAATTTGTTGTGATTGCGAATATATTCATAAATAATGTTGAGTCTATACATATAAAAATCAAAACAGTAATAGAATGAATAATTGAATCTTTATATTCAGTGTCATATGATGCCTCATATTTTGTTACTACTTTCAAGTTTTAAGTCACAAGTCTTAAGCCAAAGAACCCTCACCCTCTCTCCCCCCCCAAAAAATATATAAATAAATCTTGAGCTCATGAGAAACATAAACTTATAAAATGACTCGTGGGGTTGTTTAGGATAGGATAAACTTATTGGATAAGGGAAATTAAAAAGTTATCTCATAAATCCATTCTTAAGAGGTCAGAACGTTGGCCTTTATTGAAAGATAGGTTGTGAAAATATGAAATATGTAACGATAGCGACTCTTGTATAAGTAATGAATGAGATCAAAGAGGGAAAGAGAGAGAAGAAAATGAAGTGGAGGGGAAAAATGCTTTGTTTAACAGTGCTTTTCCTGGTTAAGATTTATTTCCGTTTCCAATAGCTGGGGGTTGGGCCTTATGTCCACCTCCAAAGCTTTGCACTCTTCTTGTCATTATTATTAATAAATACTCTGCCCACAGGTGTCTAAAAAAAGGAAAAAAGAAAAGAAGAGGAGGAAAAGAATTCTCTTCACTAAAAGATTAGCTCATTCCATATTTTTTACTTTTAATCCTATTGAGAGAAAGGGTTGAGGAAGCTAGGTAAACAGAATTCTAATATCAATGAGTCTTTTATCATGCCCAGGTGTTTACCGAAACTCTATAACATAATTGACAGACCGTTATTAATACCATTGCCATTGGAATACTGATGTGTTTCATCTGCATCTGTTATTCGCATTCTAAACTCTTTTATCACCTATATTCACATGAATAAAATAATTTTAGCAGTCTATTTGTCAAATAACTAAATATAAATTTTGCCTGAATATGATAACTCTTGATAAATATTCACCCGACAAATTTCTTATTTTTGTTTTGGTTTGTTTACATGTTATCCACCTCGTAAGAAGGTAAAATATGTCTACTGTTTATGCCTCGTTTTAACAAAAGAAATAAATGATCACGAATTTTAAAATATTTGGAGGTATTCAGAATATCTGATTCAAGTAGAGGCAAAGACATGATAAATACAAAATAAATTTTTTGACAGGTCATTTTTTTTTTTTAAAAATAATTGGAAAGGCAAAAAAGGGCGTGTCAATTTATACCATGATGTTCTGGGTCAAGTTGAAGTTCAGTTTATCTCCCAGATTTTGCCAAGCATTGCATATGGAATCCTGTAGTCAACATTCACGATTTTCAACTTGACTTGACCTTCTTAGTTTATTTATCTTATCAGGGGTCTGAATGTATCTGTAACAGTTAAACTAGTCCACAGCTACTTTTATTTGGTGTTGAAATCAGGGGATATATCAGACACTTTTGAATCTTAAGATCTAAGTATGCCACTAGTCATTTTCATTTCGAGTTATTCATTTCCATGCAAATGTTTTCAAAGTTCAACACCATATATTTATTTTAAGGTTGGCCCTGGCGAAATGAATAGATTTTTTTTTTTTTTTAATAAGAACCTGTTAGATACTCTTAATGGAGGGACATACTTTTTTATGTTTTCCAGTGTCGATTGTTTTACACAGTGCGGCCATGAAGCCAGGAACATCAAAGTTAAATCCCAATGCAACATCATACATACCATTCTCTGAAAGGGGGACAGTTGATAAAGGGGAAGATTTTGAATTTTCTACAAAAGAATCAAATTGTGGAAATGAAGCTGTCTGGTTCGGAGATCAATCGAAGGATGCATTAACACATTATCAGCCCCAAAATGTTTCTCAAAGCTATATCCAATGCACTGATATTCTCCAAACTGCTGAGCTTTCTAAGCTGAAGGACCATTGTGGTGGTGAACTCTATGCTTCATCATCACATAACCAAAATACGATGGCTGAAAAGTTTACACTTGAGGAAGAATTTGACATGGATATAACATATCTTCAGATGAAATTTCCTGGAATATCTAAGGATTCCCTTTCTGAAGTCTATTCAACAAGTAACTGTGATGTGGAGTCTGCAGTTGACATGCTGAATCAACTTGAGGTAAATGTTCTTTGCAATCAAAAATTTGACCAATCAAGAGTAGGATGACTTAGATAGTTGAGATGCATCTTAGTAGGCCTAAAGAAGCTCCGTTCAAAAGAGATGTAGTCTTTGTCAAACATGTTAGAACGGGTGAAGACCAAAACAACTTGAGTTGTGGTGGTTTCTAGGAATCTAGTTACTTTAGATTTTCATAGTGTTGAAAAAGAATTCATGTAGCCAATCCCATATTTATAAGGTTTAGGTTGTTGTTCACTTGTTTTCGTGCATTCCAATTTTAGATGTTCTCACGTGGCCTTTTTTTCTGATTTGCAAGGGCATTCACCCTTTTGAGTTGTTTGTTCAACTTTTATGCTATGTGTGGTTGATAACATGTTCCTATTGCTATCTCTAATTGATGTTTGAGAACTAGTGTTTTCTTTTAATGATCATGGGTGTTCGGGTCAGCTTATGTGCACCTCAACTAATCCTACGGGGCTCTGAAGTTTACAGTCGGGTATTCACATCAGTGACCCTAAGGAGATTTGAACTGGTGACCATTGGGGAGCAAACTCATGGCCTGACCACTGAGCTACCTAAAGTTTTGATGTTTGAGAACTAGGTTGCATTAATTTGTTTCTTTTGTTATAATTTTGTCTGTTTAGTTGATTGTAAACGTAGATTAAAGCTGTGCTCTTAATCTTTGGTTAAGGTCTTAAGAAGATGACTTAGGGATTGTGTAAAAAGAGAACGTCATTTGATGATCATAGTGATTCTCCGAGGTTCTTAAGCTTGAAAAGAAGGCCGTAGTGATGCAGAATCAGGAGACGGAAGAAGAAGAAGAAGAAGAAGAAAAGCTAAGAGGGAAGGTTAGGCCTCATTCCTAATACATGATGCTTCACACATAATAAAAACATATATCAGACAGATTAATACTTCATTCATTTGAAGGATAGGTTAGGAAAAGAACTGATATCTTACAAAAATACAGGCACGTTTATGAAGCTATTAAGCGTATATCTAATGTAATCTGATATTCAGATTCCATGTCTCAAATGAACAGATTGTGCGTTTACTTTTTGACAGAAAGTCCATTCTTGGTAAACTTGAGTGGAAGATCTTAGAGTAATTATATCTAGCAAATATAATTGAGAACAAACTGTAGGGGGATGTGATGGTGTAGTAGCATTGGAGTGATGATTTCATTCAGAAAATAATTGATGGCTTTCTTTACGTTTTGTGATTTTCCGTACAATGGTTCAATTCAAGGCTAGTAGAATATTGCAGGAGAAAGAGTAGTAGACAAAGATCGATAGGTGAATTGACACATATGAGCTGGAAAGGAATAGGAATGGACTCTTTCGACAGAAGTATGAGAAGGATGACATGTTAATCTTTTAGACTATATATATTGATGATGTTGCCTATCATAAACCAGCCTTCATACTCAACCCATCATCGAGCGAGGATTAGGAATAAAATTTCGCTTATAGTTATGATTTTAAACCAGATGTTTTGAAGCTGCAGAACTGACCTCAAGTGCTCTCTCTCTCTCTCTCTCTCTCTCGCTCTGAGAGGATTTGTTGAGTTGTTAAATGTTAGCATTTGACACAGTTCTTATTATTTAGCCTCCTTTGCAGTGCTCGTGTGATGAAAAATTTTGGGTCCATTCTAGTTGATGTTTAAATGTTAATAAGATTAGTTCATTTGTTGGTTCTCTAATGAATGGAGTTGTCTTTCATTGTCACTCTGTTTCTATTCAGTTAGCTTATGCTCTTTAAGGGCTTGCAATAGATAATCATATTTATGTTTATTGATTTCAACTCAATTAGACCTTGTTTTCTAGAGCCGGATATAAATCATCCTGTTTCCTTTTACAGCTATCCCCTGTGGATCTTTCTGAGAAGCTTCCTGAATATTTAGACATTGGTGATGTGCCAGAATCTCTGTCTTATTGTGAGTTACCTTCTCAGAAATTAAAGAACGTGACCGGTGAAGCCGGGGCTTCTACATCTGGTTCATCCAACTTGGACATAGCATAATCTGGTGGAAATTGATGCTAGAAATTTTACAGTCTTTCAAACTTATTGGATGTAGCGTAAATAGGGAAATATTTGTTAGTTGAGATGGGTGTATGTGCAGTTTCTTTGCATATGTCGTATAGCTTGTAGCTGCTTGTACCTTCTATAGTTGTTGATTCATTGTCAGTGGTTGATAGGTTTTGTAAATTGAAGTTTTCTGATCTGAGAATGATCGCCAAATGTTAATATCTTCGGTCTTGACATGAATGGACGTGTTTTTGGAGTGGTGGTATCGTTTTGGTTAGGACTTGATTTGTCTACTATGATTATAGCATTGTATAATCTGTCAATTTGAAAGACACTTGTTCTTGGTAAACTTGTACCTGAACCTTGACTTCAGTAATGGGTTATTACTTCAAAATGTTAAAATCTTTTGTGTATTTTGTATTGATTCGGTTGATCCGAACCTAAATCTTGCATGAAGTTAATAAATTTAACTTGGATCATTCAATATCTTGGATTATCCTCATTTGCAAATACTTGATGGCCAGTTTTCTTGATTATGATTTTGAACTTCCCATCCAATTGATCCAATCCCAAAGAGCATCTTTCAACAAAACTCGAGTAATTTCTCTTTCAGTGGTTACAAACTAGATAGATTAGTGTTATTGTAATTTTTCATAAACAAAAAGTTAAATTAGTATTATGAAAAGACTAAGCGGCAGAGGTGTGCCTAGTTGTATTAAACAAGGACAATTGACGTAGGCTAGCTCGTTCGAAAAGAGAGCAAAAAACAGCTCACTCACTGGTCTGAGCTGGCCCAAGTCTTATTGCGGTTGGTGAAGTAAGGTTCACCACTTTTCGAAGGCCCCTGTTGATCCAGTCATGACATGGCACTACTAGTATTTAATACTTGTTTAGGTGACAATACTAGTAACATTAAATTACAGATTCAATTAAATACAAAAAATTATGATCTATTTAACAGGACTTATGATATGTTGATACCGGTGTTCAACACCACTGGTTAAATGCATGAACCATTTAGTCTTCACTTTACAAATTTATAAATGATTATGAAGATATTATGGTAGTAGGTCTTGTAAAATGTGTGTTAACACCAAAGATAACAATAAAGTATCAACCCAAGAATGGTCACCCAGTTTGGCCAAACGCCTACTCTGAGGGCTCAGAGGTAAGAGTGCATCACTATGTGCAAGAACCTCTCAAGAGAGAACAAAAGTTTGGATTACAACAATCAGACCACCGACTCAACAGTAGATCATCGACCCTTCAAAGATCTCACAATAATCTATGCCTAATTGACACAATACCCAAATACAAGTGTAGTATAACCCTTTACAGTTCAACATCGGACAAAAAACCTCAAAAACAACATCTGGTCAAGGTGGTATATACACAAATAACACCACAATCGGAATCTACAGTAGAGCTAAGGCCACAAACAAGGCCAAGATATAATATACAAGACAAGTTAACCAATCAATCTGATCTATAGAGATAAAGAACATGAAAATCCCAAAATCGTCAGATACCAAAAAAAAAACGAAGAGAATGAAAATGAGACTTCCACCAGTCCAAATGTCCAGCCAAAGGTAAAAAATAATATGGATCTAAATCACAATTGTTGAATTAGATCAACTGTCCAGCCCACTCTTCAACCAACATAAATCCATGTGAAAAGGAATTAACCAACCAGCGAATGCCAAGTGGGCAAGAGACTTAAGAAATGTTTTTTCACTTACAAAAGCACACTTTGGGGACTTTTGAAAACACATTTTACAGATATTAAGGAATCTAGTAGAGGATGATTTCAACATAGCTTATAGAAGATTAGCTATGACATGGCATCTAGATATGATAAGAATCCTAATTTTCTCAATTTTTGTCACATGATTCATAGTAGCTAGGAAATCATCTTGTCTAAACACCACGTTCGGTAACAAGGTTTATAAGAGCTAGTTAGACCATACTAATGAAGAAAACAAAGAAACATCTTGTTTGTTATACTGTCAAGTGTTAGCTAATAATGCACATTAAAAATGCTGATGATCTTGTTTTCGTAATCTGTTGACCTCGATATTTGGACCCTCCACGTGGCCAACGGGTAGCTACTCCACGTAATCCTCCCTGTGAACAACAACGCACGGTCAGAAGCACACGATCGGGACCAGTAGTGGTAGTGGCGGTCGCATACACTCCGACGGTTAAGTCAGCGTTGGGTGATTGGAACAGTGCTCCAGTGGTGCAAGAGAGTGGGGAGGAGAATATATGTTTCTTAGTATGGAGAGCTAAGTTATAAGAACTTTCATTACCTTTGTCTCTTGCTTGATTATTTATAGATGTAGAACACCGTTGGATGTGGGACACGTGTATGCATCTGACGGTGTGAGGCGTCTGCTCATAGCGTCACTCAGCCGCATCTAGTGTGGGTGGGCAATTAGTTCTTCTGAGTTGAGTTAACATAAAGTTGACGTGTCATGTCAACTAGATCTATGGAGACGTCACGTCAAGATCCTGACAGATATCTTTCTGACAGTGGCGACGGAGGGATCTGTTAAGGGAGTGCCTCAGGCCCTTCAACACTTCGGCGTTGAGGGACACTTCGGTTGCTTCATTGGATCTATTCACCTTGCAGTGCGTCATGTTGAGGTTGATAGGAATTGGCATCACTCCGGAACCACTTCGGGTGGACGCGTGGAGCTTCGGAGAGTGATGTGACTTTGTTTCGAAGTGGTTGGTATCTCTTTGGAACCACTTCGGGTGGACACGTAGAGCTTTGGAGAATGATGTGCCTTTCTGTCGAAGTGGTTTTAGTGCCGAAGTGGAAGTGGCTTGGTTAGGGACGTAACAGTGGTCCTCCCAAGTTCAGGCATGAATATTCATATCATGGGTGGACTTGTTTTCCCAACTATGTATGTCGGCCTTGGAGTAAGTACTGTGGATTCTGATGAGGTGCTAGAGTAAAAGGGTGAAGTGAGCAGATGTGCTAAACACCTGTTGGTTGAGGCAAGTGATAATCGAGGTGATGTGGGCGGGCCGTCCTCTGGGTTGATCATTCGTTGTTTAGTGACGGGCTTTCATGTTTCGCTGAGTCGTATGAGGTGATTCTGCAGGGAGAATAACACATTTGCCATCGATGTTTCGACCTAAATGGGACAACGCATTTGGGGAAGGCACTTCATAAAGATTAAGGGAACGTGAGACCGAGGCAGTGACCCACAGGGGACCCTGCGTCAGTGGCATCGAAGCTTATGAAGCTGGGCGGAGAGCTTATCTTCCAATCGTGCGCTGACCTACAGGAGACGACGCGTTAGGAGATGACTAAAGCCTTGTGAAGCTGAGAAAACGTGCGATCAAGGCGGTGATCAACAGAGGACTCCGCGTCAGTTGCGCCGAGGCTTGTAAAGTTAGGTGAAGAGCTCATTTGCCACCAGTGCGTTGACCCACAGGGGATGACGCGTTGGGAGATGGCTAATGCCTTTCAAAGCTGATGAGTTGTGCGACCGAGGCGGTGACCCACAAGAGACTCCGCGTCAGTTGCGCCGAGGTTTGTAAAGCTAGGTGAAGAGCTCATCTACCATCGGTGTGCTGACCCACAGGGGACGATGCGTTGGGAGATGGCTAACGCCTTTCAAAGCTGATGAATCATGCGATCGAAGCGGTGACCCACAAGGGACTCCGCGTTAGTTGCCCTAATGAGTATAGTCAACTGGTATTATGGAAAGGGCATGGAAGGTGATTTTGGCCATTGATTCTATCCAAATTTGGTGGCGTGAGGGCTAGTGTTGGGTTATGTGTAGAGGGGAGTGAGGGCTATCCAATGATATGGAATTTCGTCGATTTTGATGGTGGTTGGTCATAATTTTTGGTGTTTTTTGTTCATGCAATCGAGCATGAGATCTTTTCAAACTGTGGTAATGGTGCGGTGGGAGTGGTATTGAGGCGGTGGTTTTGTTGGATATGATGGCGACTGATTTTTGTTGGTGGCAGTGGAGGGAGATATTGTGGTTGGGGCGATTTTTGTTGAATTTGGCGGTGGTGGTCTTGGTCATGGTGCTGGCATTGTTTGCAATGCTATTAGGTTGTATTGGTAGTAGTGTGGTCCGGTGCAGTGATGCCAGTGGTGATGGTTAGGATTTGTTGAAAGTGATGGTGGTGCGCATTTGATTGATGTTGTTGGGAGTGATGACAGTGACAAGGAAAATCGAGTATGACCAAAGTCTATCTTCATTGTGACTGTCTGTGTTAGATCTATAATAACTATGACTATATATGATTTGGTTACATAGAGTCACAAATTAGACTGATATGGTCACAGATAGTCACACTGAAGATAAAATTTGTCACAATTAGTCACAGATAACAAATGTCAGTAAATGTAGTAAAGTTGGAGGTGAAGGTGGTAGTGATTGGTAGTGGATTGTGGTACTCGGCTGTGGTGTGTGAAGATTTATTTATGGTGACTCTTTGAGGTCAATTATGTATTTATTGTGGAAGTTGTGACTAATTCTGTATTAACTGTGATCGATTGTGACTTGATCACAAATTGTCACAGTATATATTGAATTGGTCACAGATAGTCACAATGAATACAAATTTGATCACAATTAGTCATCGACAACATATGTCAGTGACACATTCACTTGGTCACAGACGATCTGGTCACAGTTAGTCACATATAACACAAGTATGGTCACAGACTATAATTTTGGTTACGTATAACACGGTTAATCACAAAACTCGTCAACTACAATATAACACTACTGCCATCGCACAGTACTCAAAATGTTGCCAACACCTCACCACCACCACCAAATAGATTAACTGCAGTGCAACTCCATTACCTCCAATGCATTATCTTTGCCACCATACAGATCTATTTTTTAACACAGGGCCAACTCACCCCACCAACACCATGTGTAAACTTTTTTGTGTCTGAAAAAAAGTAAAAATAAATAATAAATAATATATATATATATATATATATATAGATATAGAGAGAGAGAGAGAGAGAGAGAGAGAGAGCTTCTGTGGAGAGAGAAGACAACTTTAATTTTTGGAGTCGACGGAGCGATAGTCGAAACTATTATCGGAGTGATCGCCAGAACGACCGTCGGAGCGATCGTCGGAGCTTATGGTTGTCTTTGGTGGAGAGGTGGAGGGAAGGTGGTTTAGTGGGGTAATATGATGGGGTGGTGAGGTGGCATGGGTGGAAATAATTAATGTACATTATATTATATTTTAATATTTAATAAATTTATTTACCACGTGATTTTTGAAATATTTTAATGAGTTTGTTATTTATTAAATATGATCTTTAAAATTAGGAGTTATATTAAGATCCCTTTAACTTATTATATCTTTATATCAATTAAAACACAATTAATTTTATTAATTCTTTGGGAAAATAACTTAAAAGGCTCACTTAGGATTATAAGTATATCTCTATCTCCTTCAAGAACCTAGAATATTTACTACTCAGTCTAAAATGCACAATGTTTTCTCAAAAGTTGTACAAATCACTCAACACAACCATTTAATGGTCAACTAAATGAGAAGCAATTAATACAATAGCAAATACACATGAAAATATATACTTTAATGTTAAAGATCAAATATTGAAAATAATCAAATTATGTCTACTTCAATCATCGCAACCTCGATACGTTTAGCGCATTGTAAAGAAATGACAAAAATAAGCAGAGTTAGAGTAATACATCACAAGTTAAAGAAACAATTAATAAAATACAAGACAAAATTCATAACCTGTTCCCTGTTTGGATTCTTGAAATGTAGAATGATTTGGTCTTGTCATTTTTCTCATAAGCTGAAACTCGAGACTCGGGCTCGATTCGAGCAAAATGGTGCGGGCTTTTTCCAGGCCTAAGCCAAGTCGAGCTTTGACTCTGCCAAAAAATTAGGCTAAATCCGAGCTTTCGATTCAAGTCTTATCGAGCTTGCTCACATTTTTTTTAATAATAAAACACAGGCAGCTACACACTACCTGTGTACAAGCTGTGTGTGCAAAAAGCAGCAACGGCTGCTTGCAACTTCATTTTTTCTGACTTTTTTTTATATGAGCCTGCCTTGGCTCGACCCAAGCCTCAAGTCGGGTTGGCTAAAGTTTTTTTCGAGTTGAGTGACAGACGGTCTGAGCTAACAATCCAAAATGACACGCTCTAGATATACCCATGTGCATGAATGGATAAGCTTAGAAGCATTCTCCATAATTTGCCTTCTCGTCCTTTAGTATTTGCTCGATGGGTCCTTCAACTTTTGCTTCGTACCTTTTGGTTCTCACATTTTGACTTTTCTTTTAATGATGTCCTCAAGCAACTGCATCCAAGGTCCTTCAACTCTGGTCTCCAAGTTCACAGTTTTGTGCACTTTTAGGTCTTCTCTTTCTTTTGCACTGTTTTCCTTCAAGTTGGGGATTTTTACCTACAAAGACAGCATTTACATAATTACAAGTAAAAAATTCATCCATTTCATCAATATTTAATTGGTTTTAAGCTTCCAATAAGTGTGTTAAAACACACTTATCCCGACAAAGCTAATGCTTGACCAATGAGTTGGAGTCAAGCATGCTATGAGATAATTAGCTAGCTTAATATTTATATTTTCAAATCTATCAATGTGTTTGATGCATGTACTATTGGAAATAATTGAAACAACAGTGTACAAAATTTTAGCTTTTCTTTTTTTCTCTTTTAATATGGTTGGTGCTTCTTGTACAGTTCAACTTACTGAAGATGCCAAAATACTAAATTTTTGTCATGGGCTATATGAGTTTGTGGATGGTACATCATATTCTCATTCACAAAACAAGTTCCTAAGTTTAGAATGTAATTATTTGTAGTTACCAAGAAGTAGTTGTTTGAACGAGTGAGAATCTGATGTATTTTGACACATCTCACTTGTTACGTATATAACTAATGCAATCCACCCATCATATATCATCCAAAATCAAGCTCGAGAATCCACCCAAGCCCAATTCATCAAGCCTACCTCACTTCAAGCATACTCCCTCATCCACTCACTCCATGGAATACTCATGCATCGATTCAAATACATGAACCCCAACTTTAATATCAAATGATAAGAGTATTACCATTGTACAAAACAGAGAAAAGATTTTTATTCATCTATATCTTGCAACTTAATCTCTCTATATATACTACAATACAATAGATTAGGAAAAGAAGGAAAATATTCTATTTTAAAGAAAACAAAATTATTTCCTAAATTAACTCTAATTATTCCATACAACACATATTACAATCTCCCATAATTGGTACACGATTTTCACACTCCCTCCTCAAGTTGGATCGTAAATATTGATCATATCCAACTTGTAGATGCAATCATCGAATATTAGCCTCTGTAGTCCTTTGATGAATATGTTTGTAGTCTGTTTTCAAGTAGGATGTAGATCGTGCAAATAGTTCCACTTTCAACTTTCTCTTTGATGAAGTGTCTGTCCACCTCTACATGTTTGGTTCTATCACGTTGCACTGAGTTGAGTGAAATGTTGATAGCTGCTTTATTATCACAATGGAGTTTGATTGGAAATTTTGATGGAATCTACAACTCATCCAAAAGTTTCTTCAACCACAAACCTTTCCATATTCCTTGAGCAGCTGCTCTAAACTCTTCTTTCGCACTACTTATGGATACTACATTTTGTTTCTTACTTTTCTAGGTTACCAAGTTTTTCCATACAAAAGTACAATAACCAGTGGTTGATCTCCTATCTTCTGTAGCTCCCACCCAGTCAGCATCAGTGAATATTTCTACATTTCTTTCCTCATTTTTCTTGAATAGTAGTCCTTTTCCAGGAAAGCCTTTGAGATATCTCAAAATTCTGTATACTATTTCTAGATGTGTCTCCCTTGGACTATGCATGTATTGGCTTACCATGCTTACCGCAAATGTAATAACTAATCTAGTGTGAGATAGGTAAATTAGTTTTCCCACAAGTTTTTAATATCTTTCCTTTTCAACAAATTCTTCGATATTATCTGTTTTCCTTGCACTGTCCATAGGAGTATCACATGGTTTACACTCAAGCATACTAGTTCCGATAAGGAGGTCTAGAACATACTTTTGTTGTGACAAACTGATCCCTTTCTTTGATCTGGCTACTTCCATTCTTAGAAAATATCACATTTGTCCTAGGTCTTTCACTTCAAATTCTGCATCTAATCCTCTTTTTAGCCTTTCAATCTCAACTGTATTATCTCCAATTAGAATTATGTCCTCAACATAGAAAATTAGAATAGTCTTTGTCCCATCTTCAAATAATCTAAAAAATGTAGTATGATCTGATTGCAAGTATGATCTGATTGCCCTTCTTGATATCCCTGTCTTTTTAACACGCATAGAAAATTAGAATAGTCTTTGTCCCATCTTCAAATAATCTAAAAAATGTAGTATGATCTGATTGCAAGTATGATCTGATTGCCCTTCTTGATATCCCTGTCTTTTTAACACGTTTGTGAATCTGTCAAACCACGCCCTAGGTGACTGTTTTAGACTGTATAGAGATTTCTTCAGTTTGCATACTTTATTTCCTTCATTTCTTATAGAAAATCCAGGTGGTAGCATCATATAAACTTCTTCTTCCAACTCCCCATTCAGGAATGCATTCTTAATATCAAGTTGTTAGAGTGGCCAATCCATATGTGCTGCTAGTGATAGGAAAACTCGGACTATATTCAGTTTTGCAACCAGAGCTAATGTTTCTATGTAATCTATGCCATAGGTTTGAGTATATCACTTCACAACCAAACGAGCCTTGTACCATTCTATTGTTCTACCTGCTTTATATTTTACATTAAACACCCATTTACACCCAACATGTCTCTTTCCTCTTTGTGGTTCCATCACATCCCAGGTTTTATTTGGTTCCAATGCTTTCATTTTATCCATTACTGCTCTTTTCCACTTGGGAATTTCCAAGGCCTCTTGGATGTTTCTTGAAATTTCTGTGTTATCAATGTTAGAAACAAATGTTCTAAATTTTGAAGATAGAGTATTATAAGAAACAAATTTTGAGATAGGGTGAAGAGTGCATGATCGAGATTGTTTCCTGAGAGCAATAGGTAGATCATCAGTGTCATGTGATTTTGGAGAAAGCTAATGAGGATTTGGAGATATCACGGGTTCTAACTCTTTTTGTGTCTCGAGTGTGAGTTTCTCCTTATCCTTTGACTTTGGTTTTCTTGAGTACACAATCATCTCCTTGTCATGTTGTTTTTTCTGTTCCCCACGAGTTTAAATCGTATTCTGTAAATGGCAAGTTAGAACGTGGTGGTGATGTAGGTAAAGTGTTTGGGATAGAGTTGGAGTTTGGTGATGTAGATTCAGTATGTGGGATAGAGTTAGAGGGATCAAGATTAAGAGGTATTTCTAAAAGCCGATCTTCATCTTCATGTAGTATCTCCTCCTGAAGAGAGGTTTTTTGAAGTAGGGGTTGTTTTCGAACAAAGTGACATCAAGGCTGACAAATAGTTTTTTTGTGACTGGATCATAATATTTATACCCTTTTTGTGTAGGTGAGTATCCAATGAATACACACTTTATTGCACGGGGGTTCAAGTTTACTACGAGAATGTATGTGGACAAAGGTCGTAACCCAAACACTTTTAGAGAGAGATTGGAGGTGAGTTGAGTGTAAAGAAATCCCGAAATTTTTAGAGAGGAGTTTCAAAATTCAAGTTCAGCTAGGCATTCTATTAATGAGGTAGGCTGATGTGAGAATAGCATCACCCCCAAAAAATAATGTGCATGTTTGTAGTGAACATTAGGGCTCGAGCTACCTCGAGTAGGTGTATTTTTTCATTCTGCAACGCCATTTTGTTGGGGAGTATTGACACAAGAACTTAGATGAATTATTCCATTTTCTTGGAAATAGGTTCTTAGTGTACTATTGAAATACTTTGTGTCATTGTTTGCACACAAAATTTGGATTTTTGTCTGAAATTGGGTATGGACCATTGAGTGGAAATTTATGAACACAGAACGAACGTCACTTTTTTTCTTTTAGCATATAAACCCAACAAAGTCTAGTATGTTGTCGATAAATGTGACAAATCACTTTGTGTGGGTGCGATTTTGGGTTCGAGAGGGTTCCCATAGATCAATGTGTATTAAGGTGAATGGTATAGACAGTTTATATACAAATTTTGGGAACGACGAATGATGATATTTTGCAAGCTCACAAAAATTCCACATTTAAGATTGAAAAATGTTTTATTCGAAAAAATTGAAGGAAATGCATGTCTTACAGTTTGAAAATTGGGATGACTCATTCTATAATGCCATAAAAGAATTTTACTTGATCCCATTCTCTATAATTCCGACCGTTGGGCTTCTTGACTGTGACTTGAAAAGCAGAATTATCGACTCCAATTGAAGCCACGGGGTGAACAGATTTGGCCTTACTGGTTCTAGAATCAACGGTGGCTGAGTTTTTACTGTTGGCAGTGGTTTCTGCCATTGATAGCCGGGTTTGGATTTACCCGTGCTTTGATACCATGTAGAAAACAGAGAAAATATTTTTATTCATCTATATCTTACACCTCAATCTCTCTCTATATATACCACAATACAATAGATTAGGAAAATATTCTATCTTAAGGAAAACAAAATTATTTCCTAAATTAACTCTAATTATTCCATACAACACATATTACAATCTCCCATAATTGTTACGTGATTTCCACAACCATCACTTTGCCAAAAACTATAACCTAATTCATCCACAATCAAGCATCGGGAATAAGTTCCTAAATTTCAAGTTCTGTTTTTCCGCTGCGTTAATGGTTACACACACAGTCTTAATAGCACACCCACAAGGAAGCAGGCACGTCATTAAATTTACATATGCTTTTGCTTGCAGTCGCAGAAGATATGGTGGATTCCATAGAAGAGGATGTGAAATGGTATTACATTTTGTGCGCCTCTTTTCTAGAATGCTTTTCTTGATATTACCTATCATTTTACCCAATTTTCATACTGCACAGCCTGGTTCGATTCCAAGAGCAAATTAATATAAACTTTGCATTAAAAACAATGGACACTCCAATATCTAAGCAACAATAAATGATAACATGGCAAAACCAGAATGAAACAAATTATAGACACCACTTATCACTTTTAAGTAAACAAGACAAAGCACTAAAAGAGAGGGAGAAAATGAGAGCAGTTACTTTATCATGCATGTTCACCAGAAGACCATACTACAAGCAGTTTGCCAATATGTTCACTTTATATAATTCTGATAGAATCTTTCTCTTGATATAATGATGGACATCATTTCTCCAGATGCGACCATACATAAAACCAGCTCTCAATCACAAGAACAAGCGAACATAAACATTGTTTCGACTTGCAACATTTTCTTTAGCAATTTAAAACATGGTATTCTGCCGTAGACTGGCAGTCGCTTCAGTGAGTGAACTCAAAACGGTTTCACCAACCTCGGCTTTGCAAAGTGGACATGACGCGTTGATCTTCAGCCATTTATCCACACACTCCTTGTGAAAGAAATGAGAGCAAGGCAATTCCCGGAGTTCATCATTGTTCACATATTTTGCCAAGCAAATGCAGCAAACCTGCGTTGCAAAATAACAATTTATTGTGAAGCATTAAATAGAAATCCGGATCTTAAATCCAATTCCCTCAAGGCCATAAATCAGAATACTTGTCCAGTCTATCCCTATACTGACCTCTGCTATAATTAAGGCCAAGCAACTTCAAAACATACAAGAATTTGGAGTTCAACAAGGATATTTATGGGTAAAAGCACTGTTAAAAGTCAATCAACTTATAGCCATGTTTCATGTTAGTCGCTGAACTTTGTTTCAAAGTAGTCACAGAAGTGTTACTCAGCATCAATTTGATTTATAACAGAACAGATGGTATGGAAGACCTCCATGCAGATGCCATGTTACATTGCCACCTTCTAAATCATACATTTTTTTTAGAAAAACTAATGGATTTTGACTGAATAACTAAATTTAAACAAAAGACAATCCAGTGATCAATTTTGGATCATAATAAAGTTTGATGACTAACATGAAACTTTGTTATAAATTGAGTGACTAATTGGGTATTTGACCTGGAAAATTTAGAGCGATCAAAATGACTATGACATGTCTTTTGAGTACAGGCCAAGAAGTTTCATCCTCTTAATATCCACTGAGAGTCCAATTTAGCAAAGAAAATCAAATAAAACAATGTTTTAGACTATTGCTGACATCAAATTCTCGTAAACAAAGCCCTTAAAGAAATATATATATAAATCATCTTTTGTTAGCAGATTTAAAAACACGATGACATTTCAAAAATTAGATCCTTACATGGTGTACCAGTGTTTACACAAGGACGGTAAAATAAATATCTGCCTGCCCCACCCCAAAAAAATAAATAAAAAATAAATAAATAAATAAATAATTATATTCTTTATCGACTTTATAATGAATATCTCCCTAAAATTGCAGGAAGTGGAGAACAGCTCCACAGACCTACTTATATGTTCATCTTTATATAATGATCTAGTTTCTTTCCCCTTCCCTTTCTTGCCCAGGCCAACAAATACAGAGATACACATGACAAACACCAAAAGTACACAAGTAATGAAATCAATTGAAGAACTTTTTGAGTTATTTGCTCTTGCCAATCAGAACTGGCAGCAGCACAAAAAAAAGACCATCATAAATGACTTAAATACATTGGTGGTCACTAAACATTTAAAGAAATTCCACATTGCTCACTAACTTCATTTGGTCTCTAAAGTTGGTCATTGTTTACTTTCGTAACTCCGATGACTCCACCCATTATCTTTAATTTAACTACGGGAAAATTTTGCGTGTCAGTCTAGTTGTTTGTCAACTGGAGTGCCAACTAGACTGTCACGTCAGCTTTTCTGACAATCAAATTAACGGGTGTGGACATATTACCAACTTGTAATGAATATTTAAGTTAAGCAATCCAATTGCAACAAAGTTCAAGTTCAATAACCAATTTCCAGACCGAAGATTAGTGACTAACAGTAAATTTCACTAAAAGTTAGTGATCAATAGAGTTTTTAACCCACCATCATAAACTTCAAATGGTGATTAAAAATGCAATGTTAATTTAGCAACCTTTGCCCTGATATATTAAAAGAATGGGGCAGGAAGGGGTATCTGTTGCGTGAACTGACTACGATCATAAGTTCTGACATGAATATTCAAAAATTCCAAAACCACAAAGGAAATGAAGTTTACCGCATCCTCTCCAGATACCACACGCTCTTTCTCTGTTCCAGCAGCCACTATTCCAGCTTCATCTGTGGCCGAGTTAATCTCCTTATTGCTATTCTTCTTGCTCTTCTTCACTTTAAACTTGTAAGTTGGCAGAGAATTAATTGATTCTTGTGTAGCTCCTCTATTTTGAGCCAAATCCTCTCTGAAACCCAGGACTGAAATTATACAGGGAAGGCAGCAGCAGATTGTTGTGCACAGAATGAAAGGCATTGCATATCCAATACAGCTAAAGGTAAGAAACACTATACACAACCTGTAAGCAAAGAAACGTGCATTAAATTGAGCACAGTAAATAAGAATCTGATTGAAATCTAACATATGTGTATTGTGTGACTATGAATACTGATTAAATTTACCTGTACAAGTTTGGAGCCTCAGTGGAAGACGAGTGCCCGCCAAAAATCCACACATTGCCAACCACAAACCACACTGCAAAGAAACAATCTAAAGCCATCTTGAAGTATTCCACAAGTGTCCTAAGTCTGCAAGATAAAAACCACATTATTTAGCTCTCACTTTTTTATTGAATACGTGATGCACTATGATAAATGAATTATGATTCCATAACAAATTTTATGCAAAGAGTAATAAAGTCGAGTAATGTGGGTAAGGGGTGAATGACAGCATATAACCCACAAATTTGATTGTTTGGGAGATTGCGGTGCAAATTTTTTCTCAGCAAAAGGACCCAGATAGAGAGAAGTTTAGTCAAACAAAAGTAAATCTGAGACTAGTCAAAGTTCTTCTATTTGTATCCTCTCATTCCTAGTAAGACTAAAATGGACAATCTAGGTCTTGTGAATAGCATACAACACTGTAATGCTGATTCATATTTGAGAAGTACAACAAATTTCAAACCTATAATGTCACCTTCTGAGTGAGAATACAAATAAAACAGCCAGTATTGCGATCTCCAAAATTTGTATTCATTTAGACACAAGCACAAGACACAAAATGTTCATGTAATGTAGTAAAATTGTGATGAAATAAGAGAATTGGGCTTCTACGTAAAAAGAACAAAACATGGCAAACCTTGGCGAAACGTTTGGACCACTGCTAGATGTTGTACCAGTTGTCCCACGATCTTCTACTTCAGAAACTCTTCTACTTGAAGGGCCTGCAGAGAAGTTGTTCTGAGAAGAACCCTGCATGTGCTGAGTTGAGTCCTGCTCAGAACCATTGTTTCGATAGCGAAATCGCCAATATAGAAGAGGAAGGATGGCTACACAACCCGACGCATAACCCACAACCCAAGTTTTCAAAGGAGCATGTGGAGATTCGTGCCTTGACAAAGATAGCACAACCATAGCTGCAATAATTTGGCTCACTGTTAATGCTAGCTCAACAGAAATCCATAACCCAGAATTTAATGGACTCCTCCGGCGGCCACGCCCATTTCCCCTCTGAGTAAGTGATGAGCTCCTTGAGTTCGATGTACTTGCTGAAAATAGCGGAGGCTGGTATACTGGAACCCTCACACTAGTAGGTGGCTGATTTACATCATGATGCTGCTCTAAGCCACGAGATGTTAGATCACGAGATGAGGTAGATGACGAAGCATCACTACTACTTGTCATGTCAATAACATGCTCATCGTGGATATGGTCATCAGCTTGCTCCATTAACAATGGAAAGTTGTTGGTTTTGCTTTTACAATGAAGTCCCAGTATAGGAAAACCCATATAAGTCCACCGACCATAAACTATGCATAGAAAACATGAGGTGGCAGACTAGCAAAACTTTCAATCGGCCCTTTCTATAAGTACAAAAAAGTAAATTTGTAATCTTGTATGTTCACGGAATGTTTAATGCAGACACGCCCAAATACTTCAACCGCCAGAAATTTTCCCACTCTATTCAAATTACAAAAGGGCAAGGATATTAGAATCTTAATGAGTTTTTTCCCCACTTCAAAAGCATGGCCTGAACAACGATTAAAATGAATGCAACAAGAGACTTGTGTGAATTTTAAATTTTCCATCTGCTTGTAACTTCTTGGGGCAAAACCATTCAGAAAATATGCACTCTTTCATTTATCACAGATTCCCCAGCAAGAATAAAGTAACAACAAAGAAATAATATTAGAGTACTTTAACTATAGTTTTAACATACCCACTGATCAAATCTCTTTGTCAAACTTAGCTCATCAAAGTAAAACTAGAAATCTTAAACTGACTATACATTATACGTAGAAAAAAAAATTATGCGCGTCCAAAAAAAATCTATCATTAGCCTCAAACAGAAATATGGAAAGAGAAAATGTCAAATTAAAGATACAAAAGCTCAAGTAATCAAAACCTAATTCCGATTCTATTATCAACCCAAGATCCAAACCCTAGAAATATAAAAACAGTTGACCATATCCCCAAAAACAGCCCAAGAAAAAATTCGCAAATATCCCAACAAAATCTTGAAACTGTTAGCTAACCAATAAAACTCAATCCAACTAAATCAAACCCAAAAAAATGCCAAAAACAAACAATCGCCATCAACGACAATAATAAATGAACATCAAATAATTCAACTGAAATGTATAAATTATAATCTACGCATAGGTATTAGAACTATTTTTACTAACCAATGGGACTGCAATTGAGGGTTGATGAGAGGAAAATCAGACGAAGTTTCGGTAAATGAAAAATCTGAATCAGTGCAGGGATTTTCCTTTTTTAATTATTTATTGCAAGGATTTTATTTTATTTTCTTGTTGGTGTGTGTTTGTGCGTGCCAATGGCATCAGCTGAAAAAAGCAATATATTTTGCTTGGCTTGGCTGTGTTATCTGAGAATATTCTACCTAAGACTTCTATATATTGAAATTTTCACCGGGAGAAATTGCCATGGTCCTCATTCTATTGAAAACGTAGAAATTAGGCTCCGACATTTTTATTTTATTTTTAATCGGTAAATGTAAAATTTTTTTGATCAAAAATCATGAAAACTACATCGAACATACCCAGGTAAAACAAATCAAATGATTCGTACAATTACTTCGGACATACTGAGCAAACAAAAAGAAAAGATGTACAAACAATAAGATCAATGACCCAATTCTAAAAACTCAAAATGGATCAAGATATACAAATATAAAGAAAACATGACTTTGTATACGTGTGTTATTCATCTCACAATTCTATCAGAGTGTGATCTATGATCTTCAAATATTTTTCTATCCCTCGTCGTCCAAATGTGGTAAATGGTACTTGCAAGTGCAATCCTTTTAGCTTTGCGTTACTAAAATATCCCACGAATCTCATTTTTTATCCACTTCAATGCAATAGCTAATGTCGACATAGATCTTCTAATGTCAAGTCACTGTCGGATCCTCTTCCACAAGGGTGATGTGAACGAACATTCGAAGAACAAGTGTTGACTTGTTTCCGCTATTTGTCCCCCAAAGAACACAATTTCGGTCAATATCCATATTGCAATTTGTCTTTGTTAAGAAGTTTAGATTGAGCACTTAACCGAAGAATAAATGAGTGTTTCAATACAATGCAAGATTTTCAAACATCTGCAGCCCAGGTCTTCTTAGTTATTTTTGGCTAGAAGTAATCATATGCCCTACTTGTGTAAAATTTATCCCCTCTAGTCCATGCCGTAAGTCTAGCCGTAGCTGTCTGAACGGATGCAGCATCAGTCAGTCTCCTTGATCTGCTTGAGCGGACTCAATAGGCTGTCCCTGTGCATCTGCCTGAAAGGACACAGTAGGCTGCACCAATGCGTCCTTGATTTCCAGCAATTTTGTAAAGAGCGGTGAGTCATCTTTACTTGGGGAGACATCCCAAATATTTGCCCACTTCAGATAGAACTGATTAACCCAACGTATCCAAATAGTGTTTTTCTTTTGATGAATGTTCCAAAGTGATTTTGCAAGTAGTGCTGAATTCCAACTTTTCATATCTCTAAAACCAAGGTCACCTTCATCTTTCGATGGGCAAACATCCCTATAAGATACCAATGGCATCTTAGATCCCCAAAGAAAATTACGGCTTAGACTAATTGTTTTTGAGATGATAGTTGTTGGGATAGGAAAAATAGAAAGCCATAAGCATTCGACTCCTTGGAGCACTGCCCTAATTAGTTCCACTCTTCCCGTATAAGACAAAGAGGAGCAAGTCCAAGCATCAATATAACCTGCAATTTTGTCTAAAGCTTCTTGAATGTTAGTGGAATACCCAAATATTGAAATGGCATAGTACCCTTCGGGATATTAGTGAGTTCTTGGATTTCATCGAGCTCCTGCCCATGAATTCCAGTTGTAAACAAGCTGGATTTTAAAATGTTCATCCTCAAACCCGATGTATTTCCAAATTGGATAGGCAATCCATTAAGAATTGCAATGACATAACATCTCCCATCGCATAGAGCATCAAATCATCCACAAATGTTAAATGAGTAATCTTTAAGGGCCACATTTTGGGTGCAATTGAATTCACTATCATTGGAGGCAACTTTAATCATTCTCGAAAAATATTCAAGACATAAAACAGACAAGGAGGGTGAAAAAGGGTCACCTTGTTAGAGGCCTTTTCTTTCCTTAAAGAAGTCATGTAGGCTCCCATTCATAGCAACAAAATATGTTGGTGTAGTAACACATTTCATAACCCATTGGACAAATCTTGCAGGAAAACACAACCCATCAAATGCTTCTTTAGGGAAGTCCCAACTAACCGAGTCATAAGCTTTCCTTAGATCAATATTTAAAAGACATTTAGAAGGAACTCTTTCTATTATATTGTCTCATAAGTTTTTGGACAAGATGGATATTCTCTATCTTACTCCTACCTTCAACAAAAGCGACTTGCGCTAAATCAACAATGCTTCCCAAAATAGGCCTCAACTTAGAAGCAAGGATCTTAATAATCACCTTATAGATTACATTGCAACAAGAGATAGCCTATAATCCTTGAAATTCGGTGTATGACTAGACTTCGACACCAAAACAATGACCGTGTGATTGATTCATTTGAGGATGATCTAGATGAGAAGAATTCTTTGATAGCCTCCATAAAATCATCTCCAACAATCCCCCAAGCTTTTTTGAAAAAGCAAGATGTGTAACCATTCGGCCCGGGAGATCTATCATTTTCAATAACAAAGAGTGCTTCCTTGATTTTTTGACTAGAAATGTTCCAAGTGAGTTGCCTTGTGCTTTGACATCTTGTCTTTGACGGGTGCAATTCTCATCTTTGTAAATCCAAGATTCTAAAGGTCATCAAGTCTAAGCCTAATAAGGCATTTCCTTATTTTTAATATTATTAATAATAACTTATTTTTAATTAGTTTTATTTAATTACAAAAAAATGAATAAATAAATAAATAAGTAAAAGGTGCACGCCATTGACGCCTAGGCTTGCATAGTGCATAGGCCAGCATTAGTCATGTATTTTGTCGTCAAGACCACAATTGTAGATGGTTAAAGTAGTATTGATCATCCTTTTTACTCTTTTTCATATGCATGGCACCTTCTTCACACGTCATGTCTAATTCGACATTTTTTTCGCCTTTTAAAACACTACTTGAATCTCAATAGACAAAGTTTACTCTAGTCAATATTAATTAAAATGCCCTTTTTTTGTTTAAAAGACCAATTTAAGTTTCAAGAAAATTAATAACAAAGGAGAATGGAAAAGCAAAAAGGGAAAGGAAAGAGTTTGATGGTAAAAAAGTAAGTTTTTATTTATTTTATTTTTTCCCCTCTTATTCATGCGGGGTTTTGCTCCTGTAAGAGGTAGTCTAAAATTTCCAGTTCGTATTAGAGAGGCAGTCAGCCTCCCTGTTTTCCTAGCAAACCCATTTATGAGACCTGTGAAGTCCAAGCAAAAAGAAATATACTCAACAAAATGGCTTCGGGTACAATTTATTTTCAAAAACTTGATGCTTCACTTTTTTTTACAGTAAAACATAACGTACTGCATTTTGTTGTGTTCTCTTTCCTTTAAGTTACTAGTTAATGTTTTTGTTTGACTAGTCGTATATCTAATAAAAATTGACTTTTTACCTAGAGGTAATAATATTCTCATTGCAATTTTTGTTTGTTACACTATGTTTTAATAGCACTGAAAGTTTTCAAATATTTGCTCATTATAGCATTTCTGTTCCAACTTTTTTCATTTGTTCTTATCATGAACTTTTCATAATTAGTACATCTTGCTCATGATGGCGATTTCATCCAAGGATAAATTATGAGGACAATAAAAGACTTATTTGTCTCTCGTGTTTTTAGTAAAAATAAATAAATACAAAAATTTGACAAAGTATTTGCCCTCCTTCCAAAGCCGCTAATTATTTATTTGGACGGAAACTATCGTCAGAGATAAAGATCTACTAAATAATCAAAGGTTAAGGATAAGAATGCAACAAAAAAGTTGAGAAAATAATGCAACAATAAGTAAAAGTCGAGGACCTATACTGCAATTAAAATGTTGTACAACAAACAAAAAAATGTTATTTGAAATGTGAATATAATCATCCTTTATTAAAACTGAGGATGAAATAGTCTTTTCTAACCTAATTGCTATGAGAACAAAGATTGAGGACAATGAAGATAAAAAAAAGAAAAAGAAAAGGTCAAGGACATACTTGCTACATTTCAGTAGATTGAGGACTTGACCTGTAGATCATAAATGAAGTTTTAATTGACAGATTAATGTACAACACTTGATGAGTTAAGTACAACCTCATTATGGTTTGTCTTTACTTCTTTGTTGTCGAATACTAATATTATTAAGCAGTATACGTAATTTACGATACAACAACTTCTTGGATTAGGTGAAAATGTGCCAAAGACAAATAAACTTTGTCGAGATAAATTTAAATTAAAATTCACGCAAAAATTAAATGATAAAAAAAATAATTATTTGCTTCGTTGATGTGATGATCGAATGGACCGAATTTAACACTTCATCGAGATATTGACAATTAATCGATTAATTGAAATATCTTTGAAACTGAATATAATTTATTTACTTAATAATTCAAATTATTTTTGAAATTATATACATTAATAATTAGTTATTTATTAAAACAATTATGTAATCAAATTCCAAGTTATTGTAATCACGTCTCTATAATTCTTACGTCAACTTAACTTAGTCAAGACGTTCAGCCAAATTCTACAAGTTATTATAATAATAAAAGAATTTAATTCTAAATTAGTATAAAATTTGTCGATAATGATGAGGCGAGATAATTATTTTTTATTTATTATTATTATTATTATCTAGAATATACTTTCATAAAAAAAATACCATTAAATATTCGTGCAACACGACCGTATGTGTGATTTTAATAATTACACAATTTAAAAAATAATTATTATCTACAATGTTGAATATAGACTTTACTTTATCTAAACCCATCCATTAATTGTATCACACAAAAAGGGATTACTTTATCCAACATATTTGGAGAATTTTTTTTAAGGGTACTTACAGAAATATATCCTTAATTTTGGGTGCTTTTGAAAAATTATAATAAATATGGGTTAAAACATAAATACTATGATTTTATCTAATTATCATTGTAAGAAATTACGGTAGAAACTGTCAATTGGAAAAAAGGCTTGAAATGAAAATCTTGCAGACTCCAAATCAGAAGTATTAGAAGAAATTTTACACAAATCAAGTTTAAACGAGATCAAGGGCTATTTGTAATTTGATATATTAACGAGATCAAAGTTTTGATATGAAATTAAATATTTAGATTAATAACTTTGAGTTAATACATATTAAAATTCAAATTTGTATAAATTGGATCGAGTTAGTATATATGTATATATGAAAAATCTAAACTGGATTAATTCAAGAAATGTATGCAAAGTGTTTGTGAAAATGGGAATGGGAAAAGTAACATTCTCTGTCACATAAAAAAAAAAAAGAAAAAAGAAAAAATAAAAAAAAGAAGATCGTAGTCTCTCTCATTTAAATTCTTTTGAATCAATTAAATACATGTGTGTTTGTGAAAATTTAAATATGAATTATTCAAAAAGAAAAAAAAAATCTAAAAAAGGTGAAATCGATTTTGATGTAATTGATAAGTATCTAGGCCGTTAAATGAGATTAATTATAATAAATTTTGATGACTTATGACTTAATTATATTTTAAATTTTTTTTATTAGGTAAAACTCGAGGCAAATTATTGGAATTGGAAGAAATGAATAAAAAGGGGCAAAAATGAAAGAAATTCAAAGTTCGATAGTTGATTTAGACTATAAAATGATGATTGAAAATCACATATGATCAATTGGATTCAATTTGAAGTCAAATGAATGAAATATAGCCAAAGCATTCTCATAAATCAATTTCCCATCGAAAAAGTTATGTTCTGAATTTTTAGCCTTAAATTGAAACCCATTTTCGGATAGCAAATGTTCAAATTGCAGCATTGTATTCTAGAAGAATTGCAGCCATTGATATTGAAATTATCCTTTCAACGCATTTTAAATCACCTCAATCGAATATCAGAAAGAATATTAAAATATCGAAAACTACTTAGGGACTACCAAACGCAAACTAGCGCACACGCTGGCTATTTTGTGCGCACAATACATCAATTTCATGACCCGAGAGCAAATCAATATGCCTGTGTGTGCCCAGTATCTATACCTGCACGTGTGCCCGAGCCAAATTTTCTGTCGAAGGGCCAGTTTTCTTTTTAGATTCAAACTCTTATCAGTAACAATTTTGGCACGATTTCTTGACCTAATTTTGATCCTTATAAATAGAGATTTTGGAAGAAACATTGGAGAACTTTCTCTTGACTTTTTATAAAGAATAATATCATCAAAATCATTAAAAACAAGAGGTCAATTCCTTGCTTTCGGGAGAGAAGATGAATCCCTAGTAAGAATTAAATGTTAATTACATCGAGAAATTGAAAAATTCAACTTTGGATTTAAAAATCAACATTTCTTGTATTCTTTCATAATCCGGGTGATATTTTTCCATTATTCTTCTTGTAATTTATATGAAACCATGCTATGCAAGATCCTATTTTGTATTGGATGAGATGAACTCTATTGTTTATTTATTTTAATTCAATACTAGTAGTTTAATTTAATTATTATGTTTTTTTTGATTAATTTTGCATACTCATTGTATTATTTAATTGATTTGCCATCAATTAGATAATTAGTTGTTTGTTGTAGTATTGAAAGACTTACAATAAGTTCGGAACGCGGTAAAATTAACATATTTACAATAAATGTTTAGAATAACATTTTATCACTTGTAAAATTATATAGATAATATAAAATTTAATGCGTTCTAACTATTCGAATTTGGGCTAGGAATAGAGTTGGATCGTAGTTAGGATTGAATTAATTTGTCTTGAAAAAGAAATTTAAATATAATAGTTCGATTGTCAAGAACACATAAATAGAACTAGATTATAAATCAAGAATATATTAAAGTTAAATATATTAAAGTTGCATCAAAGAAGCACGTTTCTTCAAGTTGGAGCTGATGAAGACTACTTATCCATGATCAAATATATTAAAGAAAATTTGAATGAATTGACTATGTTATCAATTAAGAAAAATATGATACAAAAACTAGATTATCCCATTTTTTGCAACTAAAATTTCAAGGCAATAGTATTTAAGTAATCTTTTAGAACTCTTCCAACCTTATTATATTATTATTATATTAACAATATATTTTGTTTATCATTTTATTAATGAGTTTTGAGTTAATATTTAGCGATTGTTTGAACCTCATTTATTCAAAATTTTATTTTCAACTACACATTCTCCAATAAATATGTTTAAATGTAAATCATTTTTTTTAAAATTTTTAATCACATATTATCCCAAAAATTACGATTATAATACACATTTGTCCCCTTAAATGGGGCTCTAACAAGAGCTTAGTTCCGTAGAACTCTTATGTATCCAAATAATTTGAATGCATGCTATGACTAGGGGCCTATTTTATTAAATTAATCTCAGATCCCAAAAATCACATGTCAACACTGCTCAAATCCATACACAAATATCTTAGTTCGTATAAGACCATGTGTAATACCGTGCTCAAAATTTAGTGTTATATATATATATCATAGTTTTGCCACACTACGTGATTGATAGCTTTGTTTACACCTCTTGACATGGCTTATGGTTTTTATCATTGATTTTGACAACACTTCTTCAAATTATTAGCCTCAATTTTGACACCTCAAAGGGCGTTAAACTAATTGTACATCATGGTTGTACAACTAACTTAATTCTATATATCATGCATAAGATTTGAGTAAAAAAGGATTTTCGTAGGCCATGCACAAAAAAATAAAAAATAGGCCACTACAATATTCTAACCTCATATTAACATGCTCAATACAGAATAAATTGTTTTACTTAGTATTTAAAAATATGTCATATTCTTGCATATGCTCGATACGTTTTCAAAATGCTTTGCACATGGAGTATACGAGATTGCATACGCACTCTTAAACACTAAAATGTGCCTGTATTTGTGTTAAAAATTGTTTCAAAATTGGCTTAACAAAACCCTTTGAGCCCAACAAAATATCAAATTATCTCAAATCACAAAAGTCCTCAAATTGTATACAACAATCTTTAGGGTAGTAACGTTAAAAAAATAAAAACAAAATAATTTCATATAGTTGCAAATTATTTACGCCAAGCTGGGGCTTCCATTTTCTTCTCTTTCTCTCTCTAGTTCTACTAGTAAGCGATACTAGTAATAAACAATCTTGGATTACTGATGATTGTGATGATGATGAGGGAGTTAATAATGATATCCTATCATCTATAAGAGGTAATAGAAAATTTTGAATTGAATAAGAGGGCCGATGAAGATGATTTTACATCGGATGACACAGGAGATTACTTGGATGTAGAGGATCTGAATTAAAATTCAATAAAGAGTTAGACAATATTTATGATATTTAAGTCAATATTTGTGTTTAATCTAATTGTAAGAATTGATAATCAAATAATTGTAGTATTTATGATTTTGAGCATCATGCTTTGGGTAAAAATTTGAAGAATATGTATATAATTCAAGTATTATAGTATTTATGATTTCGAACATATATATATTGAAAATTTGAAGAATATATATAATGTTTAAATAATCCATTATCTTATTTTTTTTTATAGTTTAGAATATTCAAAATAATATTAAAAATTGAAAAATGCATAAATACGCATAGGCATGCATATTTTGTGATAGAAATGTATTGATGATATGCATTACGAATTTTAGAAACTTGGCTTTAGTTATCCGTTACAAAATCAAAGATAATGCTACTCAAATTGCATGATCCAGTTTAAAGTAGAATCTTGCTTATCGTACAAATCTAACAAAATGATACGAAGTTTCTTCAAAAAAGGAAAATTACATAACCACATGTACATTTTTTAAATAACAAACTTATGAAATCTTTTAAAAAATGGGGGGGGGGGGGGTTTACA
>NW_019244532.1:345735-351802 GCF_002742605.1 Olea europaea var. sylvestris | reverse complement strand
AATTTTGCAATCACGTTTTCTTTTATGGTAAGTTTGACAGAGACTTACCTTCCTTGCAATTTATTGTCCGCGCAGGCTGTCTGATCCATTACAGTATCAATCAATTGTATATGCTGAATGGAATATTATTTACGATAAGTTGGATAAATGTGTAAAACTTGGAGCTAACGTTGTTCTGTCACGGCTTGCTATTGGTGATCTGGCCACACAGGTTTTGACTTGTTAATTTTTATATTCTTTTTACTAGGAAAATCACAAGTAGGGATGTCAAATGGGTCGAGCGGCTCGTCGGTTCGTGGGTGGCCCCGAGCCTGAGCCGAGCAGAGGGCTCGATCCCACGAGTCGAGTCTGCTCGGCTCGTCAAGCCCACGAGTGGCTCGTGGGCCTTGTGCCCACGAGTCATTTTGACGAGCTGGCTTGTCCAAAAATATGAAATTTTTAAAAAAAAAAAAGGTGCAAAAAATGTACAAAAAAAAAACACGAGCTCGCGTGTGGCTCGTAGGCTCAGCTCGAGATATATTTTATGCAGGTCGTGTGACTGAAGAAGATCTGCAGCGGGTTGCAGCTGCTACTGGTGGAACTGTGCAGATAACTGTGAATAATATTATTGATGAGGTCTCTCTCTGGCCTTTATATCTAAATTAAATTGTCAAATGGAGATATGTAGCAAATGTTTTTGAAGTTAAACTGTTCTTTCTAGTAGATGTTTTCTTCTCTCTACTGATCCAGGCTGGAAAATATTTTCTACGAAATAGGTTCTTGGATCTTGTGAGCTCTTTGAGGAGAAGCAAGTTGGAAATGAACGGCTTAATATATTTAGTGGATGCCCATCAGGTCAGACTGCTACTCTTGTTCTTCGTGGTGCAGCTGATCAGGTGTGTAATTATCATGCCATGCATGTTATCGCGTTATTTGAACGTTTGCATTCAAGTTTGTTAGTCCTGACTTTTTCAGTTCATTGAAGAGGCTGAAAGAAGTTTGCACGATGCAATTATGATTGTCAGAAGGACTCTAAAAAATTCTACTGTAGTTGCCGGTGGTGGGGCTATTGATGTATGAATCTTGGACTTCCTTATTATATACATGTATTTGAGCTTGTTTAATGAAGATATTTGGCATGCAGATGGAGATAAGTCGATACTTAAGGCAGCATGCACGCACGATAGCTGGGAAATCCCAACTCTTCATAAACTCTTATGCAAAAGCAATTGAGGTAGATATTGCAAAGAGTTGTACTTTTTACTTTCTTGGAACTTGTGTGCGTGGTCTTTACGTGGGAACAAGGACTCCTTTAAATCATTATACTTGTCATTACTATGGATTTTGACAAAGAAGATTGATATTTTAAGTAAATTGTATCTGAAAATCAGTTACATCTAATATTATACCATTTTATTTTAATTCTAGTGTTCTGGGATCTGCTGATTGGTTTGCCAAATTATTTATTTGAGTTGTTGTACTAATGAAAAAAATTGAGAACTTAGTTATATTTAGAGCCTGTTTTGAGCCCCATTTTTATTGAAAAAATGCATTTTGAAATAGTAGATTAATGGAGAATGTGCGGTTCAAAAATAAGGACAATTTTGGACTTGCGTGTAATATTATTTTATTGAAGAATTTGTGATTGAAAAGAAGAGAGAGAAAAATGTATTTTGAAAATATTGAGGATCAAACAAGGTTTTAATGACGTCTCTCTTCTTTTATGTACATATTCTTCATATGAATAATTTTACTTGTACATAGACAATTATATAATGGTTTACATACAGATAAGGTATGAGGTATCAAAAAAAGAGTGAGGATTTTTTATTTTATTTACTTTTGGTTGAAGAAATTTTGACCCAACATATCTCATTACATTATGTATACGTAACTATTATATAAACCTATTATATACATGCAACACAATCGTCATCATATACAGTACAGTTGTTCTCCTTTTTAACATAACAGCAAACTATTCCTCTCTTTTCTCTTTAACTAATGAGGGCTGACAAGAATCACTGTTTTCCTTTTAGTAGGATATTGATTGTGTAAGTGTTATGCCCTAAATCCAATCGATTTAGGTTGTAAACGTTTTTAATATATTTAGTGCATTTGATTTTGGCGAGATCTATTATTTATTTAAATTAATTTTGTAATAAATAATATTAAATAATAGAATCCGAAGACCCAATTTTTAGGTAATCTGTTAATCACAAGGAGTTGTGATTGTGAGATACAAATTACATATAATTGGATCTTGAATAAACCATGGTCGTAAGTAATAACGAGATACGGATATCGTTAATACAGTTAGACCATCACGTGTGGCATTTCTTACTTATGAAGTAAGTAGCTGATCTCACGAGCTAAAGTGTGGTGACACTTAAATGAATATGTGGATGTTTTGTTGTAGAACAAAACATTGGAGACCCGCTAAGAGATTCCACATGGATAGCTATCTGAGTGTCAGTGGCTAATCTCTAATGTTCGGTAGTGGAATTGATCCTTTGACTTGAGGTCGTCATAGTACCCTATATGAGGACAGTCATATTTTGGCGGTATTGGATGTTGCTCTGAAAGAGGCCGCTAATACGACATCGTTCGGGTACGTCAAGAATCGTATGAAGGTTGTGATTGATCAATAAAGGATTCGTCACTCTTAGATAGTAGGAGATTATGATCTGCGTTTCATTCAATTAAGTCGATGATGAAATCCTTGGCCAAGGTGTACTCATAAGTCGAAAAGGAGTTTTCGATTTATATTGACTTAATATTGGAATGAAAGATATGATCGATGATCGAGATTGACACAATTCCATATCTCGTAATTGATCGGATCGTATTGACGAAGGGATAATAGTTCCACGGTAAACGAACGAATTTGGTTTTGTCATACCACGTGACATTTCCCGTCACATGTATTGCCCTGACACATTGTTAGATGTCAATCAGGGACGGCGAATATGAATTGACGATAAATTAAAAGGGTATATTAATTTATCAATTTTGATTAGATCAAAATAATATTTCGCGACGTTAAGTATCGTGGTCGGGAACCTAATGGGTCGCACGCAAAAGAGAATTGGAAGACTGCAAATTGTCAATTGATTAATTTAACAATCGTTGGATAAATTAATTAATTGAATTTGTTATTTATAATTCCGAATTAATTAATTGGATTAATTAATTCACGGACCGGGTTTGATTAATTGGATTAATTAAATATTGGACCGGACCGGGTCGGGTCCGTTTGGGTTTATATATATATGCAGCTAGGGTTTGAGGTCCATAAGTTATTCATTATTCTTGCTAGCACAAGAAAGAAACCCTAGCAGTTGCTGTCTTCTCTCTGTGTGGATTTCATTGGAGGCTGGACAATTGGACAGCTGTGGGAGGCAGATTCAAGCTGCTGGAAAGGAATAACGCGAAAGAGTTTGCAAATTACAAGTAAAGGTATATTTCTCATCACAGTTTTTATCTAAATACAAAACTGAATCCTGAATGGGAATTGAAACTTGTTAAATTCCGCTGTGCATGTTTAAGTAAATTCCCAACAGTGGTATCAGAGCCGACTTTGTATTTGTTAAGAACTGTTTAACTGTTGATTAAATTAAATGTTAGTTTAATCACGTTCATTCCAAAAATCTAGCAAATATAGTTTAAATTTTTTTTTTTAATCTTTTTGGATCTGTTCTTGAAAAAAAAAAAAAATTTGGGTCGAGGGGCGGGGCGGTGCCGCCGTGCGGTGCGGCAGGTGCTGCAACCTGCAGCGCGAGGGCGCTGTTCCTGCAGCGCTTCACGCTGCAACCAGCAACAGCAGCGCCTCCGCGCTGCAACTGGCAGCGAGAGGCGCTACCCCAGCAGCGCCTTCGCGCTGCAACCGGCAGCGCCTTGCGCTGCTGGTAGTTTTTCTGACAGGCGGCGTCGCCCCAGAAAGAAAAAAAATTTTTTTTTTTAGGGTTAGGGTTTTGGTGGAGGCGGAGGCCTCTGTTGCAATTAATGTAATTTGGGGCCCCTGGTTGCAATTTCACAAAAGGGGGTCAATTTGCAAATTTTAAATCAGGGACCTATTCTGTAAATTCCGATTTTGGAAGGGTCTGCTGTTAATTTCATTTTGGGTAACTTTTGTAAAATTTCAAAAGGGTTTTAATTTTGAATTTTGAATTATTTTAAAATGCCCCTGGTTGCAATTTCACAAAAAGGGGTCTGTTTGCAAATTTTAAATCAGGGACCTATTCTGTAAATTCCGATTTTGGAAGGGTCTGATGTTAATTTCGTTTTGGGTAACTTTTGTAAAATTTCAAAAGAGGTTTTGATTTTGAATTTTGAATTATTTTAAAATGAGTTTTAAATTGGGTTTGACCCATACCCTAATTTTGACCTAGAATTAAAAATTTTATTTAAAAATTTGACGACTTTTATATTTTTGTTAAAATTATATTTTAACTTAAATATTTAGTTTGACCCTTAATTGAATTTTTATTATGTTTGGAAATTTCGTCCTAAATTAAAATATTAATTCAATTTTATTAGAGTTGGACTCTAATATTAAATTAATTAAATTTTGTTTTGAATTAGCACCACTTCCCTATGCAAATTAGCACTTAGAGTATGACTCTAATTTAATAGTTAATTAAAATTCGATTTTGATTAAATTACTTCGCCCAATAGTTATGAATTTAGAGTTGGACTCTAATTCGATATTTGGTTAAAATTTGATTTTAATTAAATTGGCCCGTCAATTAAATTAATTAATTAATATGATTAATTAATTGTTTAATTATCTCGATCCCAAAATTTTGATTTAATTTTGACGACTATAATTGCTAGATTTATGAGACATTGCATATAATATTAGATATTATACATAGGAAACATTTATGTGATGAACGTTTGTGGATGATTATGGACTCGACCATATGGATGTGTTGAATGGTTGATTTACTTCTTATTATTATTGTGGGCCTACGAGCTCCTTATTAAATAATTGGGCCTGCGAGTCCGTTGTTATTATTATTATTGTGGGCCTGCGAGTCCGTTTTCTTTTAGGCCTGCGTGCCAACTAGTATAGGATACATGTTGCAAGTTGGGCTAATTGGAGGCGCAAGAAGAGGTGGACACCATGAAGATGGTGTATTGGTATTGGTCCAATAATGTACCCCTTAGGAATTGACCAACTAGTTTTCCTCTTGGCTCGGGAAAACTAGATAGAACAAGTCCATAATCATCCATATTAATATTTATGTATATATGTATATATATGTGTATTTATTCGCATAGTAGATGTATGTTTAAATATATGTGTGTGTATATATATATATATATATAATTGTTTGATGAGACCATTGCACATTAAATCCCTCGTCAAAAATTATTAAGTTAGTATTATTTGCCTTCCATCATTATAGTGAAAAACGAGAATCCTAAATCGACCTTAGCTTGTTGAGTACACTCAAGGAGATAAGTTTTAGAGGCATGTTAAGCTAACACATAAGATGTGTGAAGACAAAGAAGTTGTCGGCTTAATGATCTGGGAGTTGTATGGAGATACAATTGATAATAAAATCTGCCTATATGTTTTATTAGGATTTGTTGAGTACACTCAAGATCCCGATACAACGAATGGGATCCCAGCCCACTGTGAATCAAGTGTGAATTCAAATAATTTATGAATGAGGGTCATGAATTTATTTTGGACAGTGGGAGCATGTTTAATTAAAGTCCATATTGAATTTATGCACATGCATTATAATACATATTAATTCTATTTTTTTCGTCATTTACAGTTTTTTGAATCATGAGTAATCATATGAATTTGAGAGGCATACTGGATGCCAACAAACTGAGCGGACCAAATTTTCTCGATTGGCACCGCAATTTGAGAATCGTTCTCAAGCATGAGAAAATTGGATATGTCATTGAGCAGTCCTTTCCAATGGTGCCTACTGAAAATTCCACTCAGGAAGAGGTGGCTGCTTACAATAAACACAGTGATGACGATAACACTGCAGCATGTGTGATACTTGCAGCTATGTCTCCTGAGTTGCAGAAGCAACATGAGGGTATGGATGCTTACACTATG
>NW_019244532.1:343391-345588 GCF_002742605.1 Olea europaea var. sylvestris | reverse complement strand
TACTTAAAACTGTGGAGCCCAATGTCAAGGCTAGCACTGGGCATGTCTTAGCTATTCATTCCTCCAAGGGAACTAAGAGGAAAATTAAAGGAAGTTTTAAGAAAACATCCAAAAAGGCTAAGGGCAATAACAAAGCAGTCAAAGCAGGCAAGGACAATACCAAATCTGATAACCCATGTTATCACTGTGGAGTGAAAGGTCATTGGAAGAGAAACTGCAAAGCTTACCTCGCAAGCTTGAAGGGAAAGAAATCTTCTAAAGCTTCTACTTCAGGTACTTTTGTCATCAAGGTTAATATGTCTACTTCATTAGCTTCTTGGGTATTAGATACCGGATGTGGATCTCATATTTGTATAAATATGCAGGGACTAAAGAAAAGTAGAGCACTGCAGAAAAGAGAAGTTGACCTGCGCGTGGGAAATGGAGCAAGAGTTGCTGCATTGGCTGTAGGGACATACTTCTTACCACTGCCTTCAGGCTTAGTATTAGAATTAGAGAATTGCTATTTTGTTCCCGCCATTACTAAAAACATTATTTCTATTTCGTGTTTAGACATGGGTGGTTTTTCAATTAATGTTAAGAACAATCGTTGTTCATTTTATAAAGATGAGATCTTTTATGGTTGTGGTGTGTTGTAGAATGGAATTTATATTCTTGATACTGAGTCGTCTATTATGAATATAGAAAATAAAAGGCATAAAAGTGATAATCTAAATAATACATACCTTTGGCATTGCAGATTAGGTCATATTAACGACAAACGCATTTCCAAGTTACATAAAGATGGATACTTAGGGTCAACTGATTTTGAATCATTTGACAGATGCGAATCGTGCCTGTTAGGCAAAATGACCAAGTTCCCTTTTACTGGAAAAGGGGAAAGAACCACAGAACTGCTGGGATTAATACATACCGATGTATGTGGACCCATGTCAATAACTGCCAGAGGTAGTTTCTCTTACTTCATCACATTCACTGATGATCATACTAGATATGGTTATGTGTATCTGATGAAATTCAAACATGAAGCACTTGAAAAGTTCAAGGAATTCAAACTTGAAGTAGAGAAACAAACTAGTAAAAATATACTCACGCTAAGATCAGATCGAGGTGGAGAATATTTAAAGGGAGAATTTTTAGATTATCTTAAAGAGAATGGGATTCTCTCGCAGTGGACTCCACCATATACACCGCAACATAATGGTGTATCTGAACGGAGGAATCGCACTTTGTTAGATATGGTGCGATCTATGATGAGCCATGCAAACATCCCAAAATCATTTTGGGGTCATGCACTAATTGCTGCGTGCTACACACTTAATCGTGTCCCATTTAAATCGATTGACAAAACTCCATACGAGCTATGGAGAGGGAAAAGACCAAACTTATCTCATATGAAAGTTTGGGGCTGTGACGCTTATGTGAAGCGAAATGAATCAGATAAGTTTGAAGCTAAATCTGACAAATGTGTATTTGTGGGATATCCAAAGGAGACAATTGGGTATCAATTCTATAATCCCGTTGAGAAGAAAGTGTTCATCTCAAGGCATGCCATATTCCTAGAAACAGAGTTTATTCTAGGAGAGGGTAGTGGGAGCAAACTAGAACTTGAGGAAGTTCAAGAACCCACAGACACTGTTGACCAATTAGATGAACTTGAGTCTGATCCTACACCTGTTGGTGGACAGACTCTTGATCAGGATGTAGAGAACCCTGAGGACACTCCAGCTCAGCGTAAATAAAAAAGGATCATTCGACCTCCCAGAAGGTACGAATTCACGATTACTAATCAAGTATTATGAGTCAAGGATGATGAACCTACAAATTACGCAAAAACAAAGTCAAGTGTTGATTCGAAGAGATGGCAAGATGCCATGGAATCCGAAATGGACTCAATGTATGAGAACAAGGTTTGGACCTTGGTCGACCTTCCAGGTGAGATAAAACCGATAGGTTGTAAATGAGTTTACAAGAAAAAGGTCGATATGGATGGAAACGTCCACACATACAAAGCAAGGCTAGTAGCGAAGGGTTACACACAAAGACAAGGTATTGACTTTGATGAAACCTTTTCGCCTGTAGCCATGCTAAAGTCCATTCGGATTTTGCTTGCAATAGCTACATACCATGATTATGAGATATGGCAAATGGATGTCAAAACTGCTTTCCTTAATGGAAACCTGCAAGAGGAGGTGTA